>NC_057807.1:381205282-381222369 GCF_018294505.1 Triticum aestivum
TCAACTACACAACCCCTTTTTCCACTCCTGTTACCAAATGTATTTACCTCACACACCCGCCATTGCACCCCATGCCGAGCTCTCTCTCTCCCCCCCTCTCTCCCTCTCACCCTCTCGCGCTAAATACATGCATTGCCTATCTAGAACCCCCAACCTCTCATGCGCACGCACACACGTTGTATATCTAGGTCACTCCCTCGAGACTGTCTCACTCTTTCTTCCGCATGGCGGCCCACACTCGCTCAATCTCGCTCTCTTTATCTGAGTCTCGTTTAACCTCGTTTTCTTTCACACACAAATGATATATCTCCTTGTTCGGGCCTCGATCGACACACTCTATACTCTCTCATGCAGATTGTCTATCTAGGTCAGTCCATCCAAGCCGTCGCCACTCTTTCGACCTCATGGTGGGCCACGCTCACTCAATCTCTCTCTCCCTCTCTCTCTCTCTCTCTCTATATATATATATATATATATATATATATATATATATATATATCCGTATGTCTCGATTGACCTCGCTCTTTCTCAGAAAAAAACGATAAATCACCATGTTTGAGCCGAATTCGACCTATTCACATTGTATACTCTCTCACGCACATCGTCTATCTAGGTCACTCTCTCCAACCCGTCTCACTCTTTCGATCGCACGGCCCCTATGTGATCGGTTGACCATGATTCCTCCCACGCACAAAATATATCTACACGTCTGTGACTGAATCATCTCTCAAGCTGTATCTTACAGCCCTCACCCTTACCAAAAGCTCAATCGGACAATATCTCTTTGGAGCATATATATATTTGTTCAATGAATGTAGGACCACACTCACTTTGTCTCTCTATCTATATGTCTCTCGATTGACCTCGCTTTCTCACACCGTATCTTCCATGCGTTGAAGCTACTACTTCTTCATCCCTCGCAAAGGCGGAGCTATTTACATTGCGAGGGGCACTCCAACCTTGGATTAATTTGTGTAGGCATTTATTCCGGTCTGTTTAGATTATATTTTCGTAGCATTCGGCCCACAACTACTCCAAACACCGTTGCAACCCATGCAACTCCCCTAGTTGATTTCCCTCTGGCTCGGTCATCGCTCTCTCGCACGTCCTTTCTCGCCTTCAACGTCGCACCATGGTATTATTGCAAAACTATGTTGTTCCCTTTAATTATTATAAATAAGCTACGAAACTACACACCGATAGTCCACTTGGAATGGAACAAATTTCGACCCACAAATTAAAGTGCTACAAACTACACACCGAGGGGCCCACATGTCATGAAACAAATTTGGACCCATATACAAATTAAAATATAAAGGACGAGGATCGAACATGCGACCGGGCCTTCAAGGCGCACGTCAATAGGCAACATACGTAGAATAGCAATGTTTGTTGTACCCCCTTTGTTTACATAATGTTTTTATATTACCACAGCCTAATTAATGGATAACATGTAATATTATTTTTAGTACCATTCGCCTTCACTTACTGGTGGGTTCCATGTGTGCTCTCTCTCTCTCCTCCCCTTCTGCGTTTAGACGCACGGACAAACATGAAGAACTCGCGAGTGATGTTGCCGTTGACCATATTTGGACGCGTTCACAAGTCACGACACCAGTTTCACGTACTACCAGCACTAGTCAGTGTGTACGTGCAATGCACGTTAATTTGGAAGTATATTAAGTGCATGCGGATATTAACTACTAGGATATTATTTGCGTGTTGTCATGTGATTAGCACTATTTTTGGCATGAAATTAACTGCATGCTAAACGTGTTGAGCGCTCGACATTGAAGCAGTCTAGGTCATTGGATGACAAGGAATACATGTGGCTTGATTACGTTTTATATTTAATTTGATACGGCTCTAGCAGAACATTCAATCGATCAAACCATACATTTCGTTCAGTCTGACTCCGACTTTAAATTATACGATGATCGATATGAAATAAACAGAAATGATAAACGTTCGGATTTTCAGCATGGCAATCTGAACGTTTTTCATGGCAAATTTAGATTACACGGCGGCGGCGGGGCCCTCTCGCGGTGGGAAGCGGCTCCTCTGCCGTGCTCTGTGTGTCGTCGGGCCACTGATCGACGGCGACGGCGGCATCTTGCGCCATTGTTGGCGTACTCCTGGATGTTGGCCTAGCTTCAAGGAAGGCCAAAATGTTCTGGACTTTGGAGCGAGTCAACTGGCGGGAGGAGGCGACTGGCGTTGGTGCAAGGAAGCGGTCGACGACGGCCATCCATGCAGCTGAGGGGGGCAATGGCACCCGCGCAGGGACATGCACTGTCAACGGCATGGCGGAGACATTCGTGTGCACGGGCACCGGCACGAGCGCGCACGTCAGTGCACGGCGCAGGCGCATGCGCTGGCAGGTGCACGGGCACCGGCACGGGTGTGCGCGTCAGTGCATGCGCAGGCGCATGCGCTGGCAGGTGCACGAGCGCGTGAAAGTCGGCATGGACCTTGTGGAACCCCGTGGCATCAAGCTCGGCGACAATGTGCGGCTCTCAGCCCATCAATTGCACGGGGATGGGCACTGGCGCAATCGGGGCGACGGGAGCCGGAACGGGAGCGGGGACAAGCGCAGCGTCTTCCCGCAAGGGCAGTTCAAGCTCGTCCCAAAGCGCCTTATGTTCTTGACACTCCGGCTGGGTGTCTTCCTCATGAAACTGGAACACTAAGGGCAGACCATCGTGATGCGGCATGGCGTACGTTTAGGTCAGGCTAGTTGGAGGTAGACGACAGGAGAACCGGAGAGGAAGAGAGAGGATTGTAGCGATACTGGGTAGTGCAGAGTTGATTTTAAACTGCGGCGCCGGCGACATTAAAAGTGGGAGCAGTTGGGACGATGGTGGGCGGCGGAGACTGGTCAAAGGGCTCGCCTCCCGACGAGTCTGCACAGCGGTCTGCTCGCACACCTCCCTAACAGTCGGCGCAGCGGTCTGCTCGCACGCCTCCCATCGACTCACACGCTTGCTGGGAGGGCACCTGCCGATGAGAAGCGGGGATTCATGGCGGCACGTAAACGCCCACGGTTTCAATAGTGAAAGCATTCGTCTTAACGTGACAGGTCTTTGTTCCAAAATACCTTGGCTCTTCATTTGTGCAACTTGTCATAAGTAGCTTGTCTCGAATTAAAGAAAAAACTTACGAAGTAATATTAGTGCCATATCACGTGACCATGCTCAGTTTCAAGAATTTATGCTCACTTTTGGATTTTCTGAAATTTAAGATCCAAGATTCGAAACAATATCATAACCTGCATCATGCAATAAATTTTCAAGCCGTACATCTGTCATGTTGTATTTCTTAAGAATAGATTTGGTCAAACATTTTTCTTAGTTAAACCCCCTTTCCGGTTTATAGGGCTCAATTCAAAAATCTCACCAACCAAGGTAGATGGTGAGTGGTGGAACAATTGTTGTAGTTTGCAAAACCACTCAATTAATGCGCTTGTTTTCCTCAAAAATTGTGTTTACGAATGCATTAATTGCAATGCATGCATGCATAAATTACATGCATTGGTCAATTTTCTCTTAATTCTTGCATGTAATGATTTATTGAACCTTGAAATCTGAACATGTGATGGGGAACAACCAAATTGAGACTTATAAAATGGGAAAACTAAAATTTTGAGATAAGCCCTATAAACCATAAAAGGATAATCCCTGCGTACCAGTGCATTGCCTGATATATTAACTCAAGTACGAGGCACGAACAAACGGGCTCAATTATGTGCTCATCCTGGTGTAGTAGTAGTAGTAGTACTAGGCAATGCAGTTGACGGGTGACCTTGACGAGCGGCGACCGAGGGAATTGAACCATGCTCGGCACGGTAGGTAACGTTGTCTAGTCTAGTTACTAAAGCATCCCTCCGTTGTTCAGCGGTAGTCATTATGGACCGGGGACATGAGGGGAATTTCCTAGGGCTGGAATTTTGGCGGCCAGATATTTCGACTTGAAACGCTGAGGCTCGACTGGTTGGGGTTGCCTAATGTGCATACCACGCACGCCACCGAAGGACAGGAGCCTATTTTTTTAGGATCAACACGAGCCAAGGTCTGGCTGGTACGCCGTTGGGTCCTACCATTCGAGAATATGAAAGGAACCTTTTAAATTGCCGAACGAATCTATGTGTATTACAATACCCATATTTTCCTTGCAAATACTAATCTCAACGTGGTAATTGATTTATGACGAGTTGTTGAATTAGAGTGAGTTTGTGATATAGTGATCTCAACGTGGATTTCACATTTCATGGTATCCCTAGTAAGTTTTCCAATGCAAATTCAAATTTAAAAGATGAACAATATGGAGGTGAGAAAACTTTGTATGTATCAAGCATATGACCACACACACACACACACACACACGCACAGAGACACACACGCACGAACACAACAACAATCCAACAAGTATAGTGCATATATTTTTCCAAACCATGCATGTATGACATGAATTCAAAAATACTCCTTCTATTCCTAAATATTAGTCTTTTAGAGAGTTCAACAAGTGAATACACACAGAGCAAAATGAGTGAATCTAGACTCTAAAATATGTCTATATACATCCGTATGTGCCAGTCCATTTGAAGCCTCTAAAAAGACTAATATTTAGGAACGAAGGGATTAAAATGTAAGACATCCATGGTCCTCAGTTCAATATTTAAAATGAACATTAAACTGAAACATGAATATTAAGTCTAGTACTACAGTACATGCAAATGTTGTGTTTAGGCGGAGCTATGATTGTCGGGGGTCAACCCCTCGACCTTAGATAAAATTGTGGAGCTCTGTAGGGTTGTTTAGATTATATTTGTCCCAACCCTCCCAACCACCGATTGGTTGTGCACGCCCCACCCCTCCTCCCCGGGAGAATATCATGTGCCCCCATACCTTAGATGCTATATGCCGATACAAGTTGCTTGGAGCTTGTAGATCTGAGATATGGCAGCTCACATGATGTGTCTAATTTTTTTTGCAGGAAACCTTGATGAGTTTGAGAATTGCACACAGTTTGTACAAAAACTACTTAGATGCCCTTTGATCCCATATCCAACGACCTCGAAGCTCGTATCACCATAGCATCTAAGATAAAGGAGGACATCATATTCCCCTATATGTAAGAATATTATGTGCTACCACACCTTAGATGCTTTGGTGATACAAGCTCTTCAGAGGCGTTGGATTTGTGACCCAACACCTCCTCGGTGGTTCGAATGGTTTTTTGCAGAAGAGCCCTAAAAGAGTTCGGCCACTTCTTACAAGCACAAAGACTGCTTAGATGCCATTGGATCTCAGATCAAACGACCTCCAAGCTCGTATCACCGTAGCATCCAAGCCGCGATAGCACCTTATGTTTTCTCGCACGCGAGAATATGAGGTGCTCCCGCACCATAGATTCTATGGTGATACGAGTTCACTGAGATCTAACGGCCCACAGTAGGAGGTTTGAATGTTTTTGCAATATACGGCTGATAGAGTTTGGGAAATGCGCAGAAAGTACAAGTACTATGCATGTGCCATCTGATCACTGATCATACGACCTAGATGCTCATATCACCGTAGCGGGTAATTAAGCTACGGGGAGCACCTAATATGAGCACCGGGGAGCTGTTGGATCGAAGATGCAGCGGCACACACGAGGCCTGAATGTTTTATTTGCAAAAAAAACCTTTGGAGAGTTTGGAAATTGCGCATAATCACAAAGACTACTCCCAAGCCATTGGATCTCACTTCCAACGGTGTAAAAACTCATATCACCATAGTATCTAAGCTGCGGGGTGGATGTGATATTCTATGCCGCTATCATTCTTGTTCATAAAGTTGCAAAATACGTGTAACTCATGCCATTACTTGTCTAACCGCGCAAAGTGTTTGTTCAAAAAAACCATCCTACACTGAAATATCGGAATAACACACGGGGTTCCCACTTGTCATTAGTCAAATTTGGACCTAAAACTAACAAATCTGAAAGATGAGATTCGAACTGGCAACCTAGAGTATAAAGCGTAAGTCGATAGCCTGAAAAAACGAACGGTTGTTGGCTTTGTCCCATAACTTGATTTTATACAATACCTGCATTGAGTAGAGTAGAGGGAGTGCCTCGACAACACGTGCATGACCGTTGTCTCACTTACTGGTGGGTCCCAGGTCTGTGATCTCAATCTCTCTTCTCTCAATCGTCTAACCTTTGCACAGGCACACACGAAGAGCGGCGCTAGCTTGCCGTGGTGTTATTACAACTAAAAAAAAGCTTGGAAAATAGAAGAATCGCCTAGAACAAGAGATGTTGTGGCTAGTCAAGACGGAGCTAACTGTGCCACGTTTGCATGATGAAGCTGTGTGGCTAGTGGGGTGTTTTCGACCGACTGGCTGGGTCCCGAGGTCGAACCATAGGTACTACATCTAATACAGTATATTTTTACACACACATTTTTCCTCCATGCCGAGACGTGGCACACCCTACCGCGCGGTTTCCGGGTCCTCCCGGGTGGTGCACGCATATATTCTACCTGACGTGGGACGCCCTACCGCGCGTTTTCTGGGTCCTCCTTGGTCGTAGCGCCGAAGCAAGTAAATGAGTCATCAAATCACGAAACACCACCTTTCCCGCCGAGTACATCAGTGAAGCATGGTGGCTAGCTAGTTGGGCTAGTTCGACCGATTAGCTAGGCCGCCGCCACATTTGTTTTTTCACCCCTTTTTTTATCTACTTGCCAGCACGTAAATTTACATATCCACCGCGGCATTGCTCTGGTGTTTGGGTGCGGCAGGATTTTTAATTTTTTGATTGACGGGAGAAGGCGCGGCAGGATTTTTAATTTTTTGAACGACGGGAGCTGGTGCGGCAGCAATTAGTCACGATGACTCCGCCTGTAAAAACCCAGTGCTCCCTGATGTGAGAAGTCGTCGACTGGTGTTTTACCGTGGTGAAAACCAAAAGATTCCCCGCTCCTCGGCTGGCTCTATCCGCCTTCTCGTAGATTGCATTTCCTTTTAGCCGTTTCGCCCCCTTTGCTTCCTCTCCCCATTGCTTCTACCTGGTGCCATGGCGGCGCAGCAGATCACGGAGTCCGAGGTGAGGCTCCTGACACAGGAGCTCCATGCCAAGGATGCAAAGCTCAGGGCCAAGGACGTGGAGCTCCGTGAGCTCAAGGAGGAGAGGAGTGCCATGCTCCTCCATTATGTGCGGGAGTTCATGGAGCTTCAAAAGCGGCAGGCGTCCACCACAAAGATGTTCGAGGCATCGGCGACGTTGCTGCAGAAAGCGGGAGATACGATAGGCCGTCAGGGGAGCCGGCTGGAGCGTGAGCGGGCCGATCGTGACGAGGTCCAGGATCGCCTCATCCACTTGGTGAACCAAGTTGCCACGCACGTGTTGTGGCTACATGATGCCTACCGTCGTGCCAGCGCGACGATGCCGGCCATCGGGCTAAACCCGTTCGACCACCCGGCCGACTTCAACAAGCTGCAGCTTCCTGACCTGGTCTCCTTCTTCACCTATATCTCCGAGGAGCTAAGCCGTCTCCGCACGATAGTGGGGGCTGAGCTGGACAAGGAGGGGTTGCGGGCTGCCGTCGCCGTTGCCAGGCGAATCCTTTCAGGGCTCCGTCACCGGAATCCATTTGTGCCATTGGACACCGTCTTGGACGAGCTTGCTCCCGTCGACCGGGAGAGGGCTCTGCGGGCGGTTGCACCCTGCATCACCAACGTCGTGCGCCTCGAGAAGCAGAGGGACTTCGGTGGTGTTTAGACGCCCTCTGCATGGGCATGTCCATGTCTCGGCGCAACATGACCGTTGGATCAAACTCAGATGGTGGAGATCAGTCACTGTAGAACAAAACGTGTGGGTGTGTTTGGTTGCATTGTCATCTCAATATAGTTGTTTCCTCTTTGTGTATTTTTGTCAACCTACTAGTGTGGACTCATGCACCCTTCATGGTTCATGCACTCTGCCAAACACCCAAAAGTGGGCCGAGAAGGGAACTTTTGCTCCCATCCCGTGCACCCTTCATGCACCCTATCTAACACTATAGGATGTGCTTCATATGGTTCATGTTTCGTGGAGTACTGTAGCACCATACTCTCCGTGCGCTGTGGACCTAGTTCTGTTAACATTGATCTCACCGTTCATTCTCGACCGGACAGTCGAAAAAGCGGTACTATGTTACATATAGGAGTAGTTGACATGCGCACAACATCATTTGTTATCGTCATATCTTACTACACTAGCAACAAGATTGTGTAGTACTGCCATAGGAACCATTGCACATGCCTAGTAGTAGGAGCACTGTGTATGTTCAAGTGGCTGCCATGTTTCACACTCCTCCGTCGTAAGAGTGGAAACGCTTGCTGTAATCATTTTTTTCTTCAGAATGAAAAACAGTGGACACGCTCTACCGTGCGGATCCTCCTCCAGCCATGCACTAAATTACTCACTTTCTTCGACGTGTGGGATAGCCAGCAGCTGGGTCCACCAGCCATGCACTAAATTACTCCATAGTAGAGTGACGGTAGACTACCCCGATCGAACCGCCGCAGTAATTCCTAATGAGCCGTAAAATCACAAAACCCCCTCCTTTCCAGTAGTAAGTTGGACGGACGAAGCAACCATCATTTCACTCTTCTCTCTCAGCTTCCTCTCTTGAAGAAAACCCCCACTCGCTTCGCTTCTCCCTCATCTCGTTCCTCCTTTCACTCTTCTCTCTTAGCTTCCTCTCTTGGATGGATGCCGGAGCACCGGCCGACGTGATGTCTATGGCTCTGGCCAAAACCGTCGAGGCTCATGGTACGAAGAAGCGCAAGCACCCCGCCGAGACTACGCAGACAAGCTCAAAGCCATCGCCCTGTCCAAGCCCCCCTCTCCGGGATCCCTCATTAAGAAAGTCCAGGTAATGTCTCTTGTTGACGATCTTTTTGTCGATCTTGATTGTGGTTTTTCATCTAACATGCAGTACTAGTACTGGTAGTACAGTACAACTTTCTGGGTGATCTTGCATGTAATTTTAGTGTGCCAAATGACGGTTCTAAATTCCTCTTTTGACCAAAACATGCGAGAGGTTGACACTGATTTCTTATAGATTACTTTCAACTACTCCCTCTGTCCCAAATTTATTGTCTTAGATTTGTCTAGATACGGATGTATCTAATACTTAAATGTGACTTGATACATCCGTATCTAGACAAATCTAAGACAAGAATTTTGGGACGGAGGGAGTAATTTATGAACATCAATGCTACCTTTTAAGAGGGTATATTTGGCTCAGTAACTTGTGTTATGGATATTGCATGTAATCCCTCTGCTCTCATGCCTTTGAAGACATGTTCTAGTGTGTTTGTTCACTGATTTCCGTGCATATATGTAGTCATATATGGAGTATAATATCGAAAATCATCTTATATTTCTGAACGGAGGTAGTAATAAAATATGGTTTCTGTTTGAATTAGAACCAGGTCCGCGGTGATGATGAAGTTCTCAAAGTCATGCCGTGTGAACTGGAAGACCTGATGATGAGTTCTACTACTGAACTATCCAGCTGTTGTTTCCTTGTCGCCACGTGTCCTGAACTAGTGTTTTCCTGTAGCATTGTTGTCAGGCGTATTCTTGAGGTTGTACTTGACCACAACAATTTCCTGGTTGTGCCTTCGATTACGAAGGGTGTGGTCCTTGTAAAGCTTCCCAACAAATCTGATGCGGCCTGTCTTCATCATCATGTTTATGAGTGGAAAGACTACTCTGTTAGGTTCTCCAAGGTTGACAAGATGGTGATGGTGCATGTAGACATCTCACACGAAGTCCATGGCCTAGTCAGTTATGCGGGGTTCATCCCGTAGGTTGGTGGCAAGAAATAGTCTGCAGAGTTTAGGTAGTGCAACTTTGCTTGTCTGTAGTAAGTATTATTGTTCAGTACTTGATTTTTGTTTGTGAACCCTGTATTGTTTATTAGTACTGCCGTTTTGGTGTGCGGTCAGTCCTGAGAACGGTCTATGTTAATGTCTGTCCACTCAATTCAGTTTGTACATTTTGAAGTATCCAGATCATATTTTTTGTGAGGACGGTTTATCAATTATGGTTACACTCCAATATCTGTATGCATTGCAGGTTTTATCGCACCCACCAGGATTTCCAGTCCCATGGATGTTCGGTCCATACGATTTGTCACGACCTTTGGACTGTCCTGCTTGTGGGAGTAGGCAGGGCCCCTGCATGCCACGCATAGTTGGACGATCAATCTTTTGTTTAGTACTTCAACATAGTGATTTCCTGGTAAGGATTCACTCGTGTCACATCAAGTAAATCTTATTGATTTACTGTCTAAATCTTATTGATTTAATGTCATGTTTTCTTTCTTTTCCTGCAATTTTACGATGCAGGTTTTGCCATGTGACATTCATCACAGAATAAACCGTTTGGTTTGCTCTACGATGGCTATTTTTGCAGGTTTCACTTCTTATGTCGTGTCAGTAACAAAGGCATTGTCCATCACTTATATTACTGGAAAAAATTGGATCAGTCTGTTGTCTGAGTACAAGCTGAATCCCCATGATGAACTGCAATTTGGTTTAACAAAAATGCCACAATTAGTCCTTCTCGCATTTAAAAGAAATGAAGAAAAAAACTGGATCACGGTCACGGATCCTAGTCAAGTTATAAAGCTGATCATAGCAGACGAGACAGGATTGCCGCTGTCTCGCATAGATCGAGCACCGGCAGTTGCTCTAGCACTGACAGCGGTAGCAGCTCAGTCTGATCCAGCTGATGATTGGGCACCGACCGCGTCAGCAGATTAGTCTGATCTACCGGAGGATCGGACATCGACACCGGCACCAGCTCTACAAGGAGCACCATCTCCGGCAGCACCAGCGGCTTCGGCACCTGCACCAACACTTGCACTTGCATTTGGTCCGGCCCGTGCAGTTGCACCGGCAACAGACTGGGCTGCAGTTCGCACTTCATATACCAAAGTCCTTACAAAAACCGACATGTCCACCTTCTTGGTAAGCATTGGCTGCCCAAGTGCTTCGTTCTTTTTTCTTTCCATGTTGTTTCACATGATTCACTGTGTTGATCTAACTGTTTGGGTATGTCTTCTTGTTTGCAAACAGAGAATTCCTAGAGCAACGAGGGAGTCGTTCAACAATCCGGGCGACCGCGGCCAACTTTGTCTTACCATGCGCAGCCTTGGTGTGAATGAACCTGCTCAATATACCGTAAGTACAAAGGATGGTCACATGATGATTGATGCTAAAGGATGGTCAAGGTTCAAATCTAAATCATATCTTGCGGTAGGGGAGGATGTCAAAATCGAACTTTCTCGGCAAGGAGAGATGGTCCAAATCAACTTTGAAATTCTTCAGTAGCAGCACGCAACTGCCAAACTGATCTATCCTCCGTGAGATTTTGATGTAATAATCTGGCATGGTGAAACAAGTGTCCGTGTGTACAAGTAGTACGACAGTATTATTTATCACATGGTATATCGTTGATAGAATTGCAACTCTGATTGCTGGTTAGGAGGTGTCATTCAATTTCATTCCAACAGCTGCCGTGCTTTATTCAATTTTGTGTATTCGCCTTGCGACAGCATCTAAAACCAGCGCAGTACCGATCGCTTGCAATATGAAAAGCGCTAAGGTAGAACACATGGGCCCCCAAACATGCAGGGTCCGCCTGCGGCCCAAAGTCCAGAACCGTGAGCCTATCTGAGTATTATATTCTCAGCTGAACCCCCATAAAAAAAGTTGAACCCCCATAATGCCCGTGCATTGCAGAGGGAGTATATTTCTCGGCAAGGTGAGCCTGTGATATAAAAGATTTGTATACTTCTTTACAGAGGGAGTATCTCTCCGTCAAAAAATATATTTATGTGTAACTAGTTACTCCTGTCTTTCTACTTCCTTTCGCTGATATGTGGGGCAACCGGCAATGTGGTCCATGTGCCGTATGCACAAATTAGAGCGCACAACTTCATGGTAGACACACCCCAGTCGTAGCGCCACGGTAATGCCCAATGAGCCGTCAAATCACAACCCCCCTTTCCCGCTTTAGCAGTAAGCTGGACAGACGAAGCGGCAATATTTCACTAGGCCTGAATCCCCTTCTCCCTCGTCTGCTTGTTCTGAGAAAACCCCCGCTCGGCGATTGCATAGGGTTTTCTCATGGAGAACCAGGTACGAATTCTTCATCCATCCCCGATAAATCCAAGTCCCTTGGTCGCAGGTAATCCTAGGATGGCAGCCGCCGCCGTTGATGCATTTTTCTTCGTACTGAATCTAGTGTGTTTCAGTTGCAGTGCCCAAAGTGCGAGTACCCTACAGATTTCTGCTCCTTTGGCAAGACGCCACACTTGTTCCTTCTCATCCTACCACAGCATTTTGAAACGCGCACAGTATGTTCCTAGAATCCTCTTCTCTATCCGGGAGGGTAGTTTTTTTTGAACATGTTGTGTTCTCATATTACTTTTCCTGCAGTGTATTATTTGCTCTGCCAGAACACATGTACTCAAGATGCTCGGCCTTGCCATAACTGAATACACTAGTTTAATAGTCACAGTGAAGACAATCCATGGATATTATTTCCGAGTTGGGTTCATGAACCAAGAAGATCGCTGCTTTTTTTATGGCCGAACTTGGATAAACTTTCTCAAGTGTTACGGACTGAAAGTTGGCGCATGAATGATGATGGAAATAGCAGAACCTGGTCTCATCTTCACTGCGTTCTTCCACCCCGACATCGTTCTAATTGTTCATCCTTGTTAGTTTTGTATCTGGTTCTTGCTTGTTGCCTCGATTACTTCTTAATCCACCTATTCTGTCTAACTAATCACAATTTAACTTTAGAAGTAGAAACAAATCTCTCACGAAGATGCTACTTCTAACTAATATTTTCTTATAATTGGTGGCACGTGTAGGTTTTCTCAGAGTTAAGCAGGCTGCTCGTTTGTTATTCTGTAGTAACTCGGCTGTTACTAATGGCACTGAAGTTGACTGGGACGACATCCACATGTTCCTACACTTTATTGATCGTCTTGAGATCCTTGTGGGGCGTTTCAATGGTGGAAGGCTATGTGGGATATGTGTGCCATTACTGCACTCGTTGAATAGGTCCAACTGTGTCGAAACTTATGGTACGAGCTGTTTTTTGTTATATATGTTGTTCATAAACTATTGCTTATACACAATTTTACAGTTGTGATCTTCTTGAAATAGGAACTGTCGAGTTCTATTGTTCCTATAATGATGCCTGACCATGGTCGGGTCAGACTTGCGCTTGGTCACAACATGATGTTTATGTCGACATACTCAATTCCCCTTAGAGGTGAAAAGATACTTATTCGTGGGTGGTCTCAGATAATGAAGGCCCGTCCATCTTGGAGAATAGGACAGAAGATTATGTTCATGCTTTTCCATGGCTCTAAAGCGAATATCCTGTTTATTGACCACGTTGTCAGATGAAGCTACTTTCAGAAGGTTGTGGATGCGGGGGGGTGGCGCCTAGGCCTTGTCCTGGGGCTTGGCGGCCTCACACTTGGTTAACTGTAGGCAAAGTAGCACTGTTCGAGGCGTGCTTTGTACAGTTGAACCTATATAAGTACTCATACTCCTTTCAGCTTTGGTTGTTAAGTGCCCCTGCTGGTTTTAGTTAAGGTTGTTAAGTACTCCTGCTGCTTTTATAGTTTGTCGTGTTTCTTCAGTCCTATCTTCCTCCAGCCGCGAAAACCAAACCAGCGCCGGCGGGGCCGCCTGCTTCCGCCTCCCACGGCTGGCTGCGCCTTAGCGCACGCATCGCCGCCCCACCATCTCCTAAATTGTTAACACTGACGTCCTCCGCACGCTTTGGTGCGCTCGCTGCAGCGCCGCCCTCTCGTGTTGTCAACATGGTCAACAAACAACAGGAATCGACAGAATTACGTGGAGAGGATGACAATAGGGGCCCACCACGTCAGCTTATGGAAGAATAAAATGCTTCCTCCTAGTGTTTTCCTGACATCTGGGACCCACGACATTGTGAGCGTATATAGTCAATAGACAAGAGAACAGCACAAGATCGGCTGACACCTAGGACGTAGCTACTCGAGCAGTATTATTTTTTGTTTGGTATTGTTGAGACGGAGCAGGGTTTGAACTGGGTTGTGGACCGTCTAGCCCAGGCTTATATTTTATGTTCACCATGTGACCAACCCAGCCATTTTTTCTTTGTGAAAATGAGCCCAGTTTATTTTTTCTGAAGAATACCCAATCCAGGCCTACTTATTTTTCTACGCCCTGATGGGCTGCAACTCTTTCAAGACGCCTGCAAATCTTGAAAGTAATATGAAATGGGTTGTAAATATAAAAACAGAAGACAAATTGGCAATTACTTTATAATTTTTGATTTTTTGACAGTTTCATATTCCTATTTCACTGGGCATTAACCTAATTTAAATATATCTTCAAAGTACTTTAAATCTGGCTCGACATTTTGATATTAAAAATTGTTTGGAACCCACAGAAATATGCGAAATTGGCCCTGGCCAACCAAAAAAAAATGACTGCAATAAATTGTAGAAGAAGTTGCCATGAGCTATATATAAATTATTAAAAAAAAGAGGGAGTGGTCCGACTTGTGGGCCTGTTTAGTTGATGCGTATGCAAGATTTTTTAGTTATTATATACTACGTCAACAAACGATTCTAGCAGACGTAACCGTTGGATGTCAATCCAACGGCCGTCATGTTTCTTCAATCTCTGATCTTCTTGCTCCAGCCGACAAAGCAGCGCCGGCGGGACCGCCTCCCGCCTCCCGTGGCCGGCTGTGCTGCCACGCAGGCCTCAGCACCCCCTACTACTCCCACCGTTGGCCAGGTCATCCCTCTACTCACCCACACCCCCTGTTATTCTGTGGCGACGGCAGCCTCACACCGCAGCCGAACCGGTGAGCCCTCGTACTCCTCTCCGCGCGGGCTTCCGCTGCCGCGTCTTCCCCGGCTCCGCGTCGTCCCCTTACTAGGCCTCACCATCGTCCACCGCCGTGGTGCTCTCGCCGCGGCGTGGTCAATGTGGTCAATGACCGACTTCCATAGAAAGAGTACTGTACATGGAGAGGCTGACAACTGGGTCCACGGCAGCCGCAAGGAAGTGCCTCCTTATCACACGAAAAATAATTATTCCTCCACCTGACAGCAGGGACCCACCGAACGGGCCACTAGTATTTCGCGAAAAAACGTTTCCCCCTGACTGCTGGGAGCCATAGGACGGGCCACCGTATTTTCCAAAAAAAACGTCCCCCCCGCTGTCAGCTCGGACCCACCGGAAGTGCCTCCTTATTACGCACAAATAAATGAATACCCCCCTGCTAGCTGGGACCAACCTTGGTGGGAGGCTGACTTGTGGGCCTACTAAGTTGACTTGGACGGAGGCCTTTGTCAACTTTAGTCAATATATGAACGATTCTAGCTCTAGTGACCGTACGATGTCCATCCAACGGCCGTAGTGCTTCTTCAGCCTCTGGTCTTCTTGCTCCAGCCGCCCAAAGCAGTGTCGGTCGTGCCGCCTGCTCCTACCGCCCGTGGCCGGCTGTGATGCCGCGGAGGCCTCACCGCCCCCTACTACTCCCACCGCTGGCCAGGCCATCCCTCTACGCACCCACACCCCCTGTCATTCTGCGGTGACGGCAGCCTCACACTGCAGCCAAATGAGTGAACCCTCATACTCCTCTACACGTGGGCATCCACTGCCGCGTCTTCCCCGGCTCCGCGTCGTCCCCTTCCTAGGCCTCGCCATCGTCCACCGCCCTGGTGCTCTCGGCGCGGCGTGGTCAACGTGGTCAAGGAATAGCTTCCATCGGACGTGGAGAGGCTGACAGCTGGGTCCACGGCCGTAGCAAGGAAGTGCCTCCTTATTACACGCAAAATAATTATTCCTCCACCTGACAGCGGGGACCCACCAGACGGGCCACCGTATTTTGCGAAAAAAAGTTCCCCCTGTCTGCTGGGACCCACAAGCTACATCTTCGCACGCAAGGAAGTGCGTCCGAAAAAACGATTCACCCCCCTGACTGCTGGGACCCACCAGCTACATCTTCGCACGCAAGGAAGTGCGTCCGGGCAAAAAAAATGATTCGCCCCCTGACTGCTGGGACCCACTAGCTAAATCTTCGCACGCAAGGAAGTGCGTCCGGGCAAAAAAAAACGATTCGTCCCCCTGACTACTTGGACCCACTAGCTACATCTTCGCAGGCAAGGAAGTGCCTGACAGTTGGGACCCACCTGGTCGAAGTGTACGTAGCGTTGTCATTCTGGTCGCGAACGTGTACATATATACTGGTCGATGTAGAGGCGTGCACGTGTCGTAGTAAAGGCGCGCATGTAGCATGTACACATACGTACAGCGGTGAGGGTGCAAGAAAGAAAATACAGCCACATACGTACATACGGGCAGGGTCTCGAACGCCTTCTCGCGCATACGTACATGGCTGGGTCGGAACAGAGAAACAACGTCGTCGTCGTGTTCATGGGGAGCCAACCGGCTGGGTCGCAATGGAATGCGTGGTCGTGTTTATCGGGAGGGCTTGGATGGAACGGGCGATGGAAACGAGGCCTGGTGTACCGCACAACAGAGGAAACAGACCTCCTACATTCGGAACGGGGTCCTGTTGATCGGGAGGGGTGTGGCATACCGCAAAACGGAGGAAACGGACCTCCTACGGTCGAAACAGGGGTCCTATTGATCGGGAGGGGTGTGGCGTACCACAAAATGGACGAAACGGACTTGTGTTGGAGCGCTACGGTCGAAACGGGGGTCCTGTTGATTGGGAGGGGTGTGGCGTACCGCAAAACGGAGGAAACGGACCTCCTACGGTCGAAACAGGGGTCTTGTTCATCGGGAGGTGTGTGGCGTACCGTAAAATGGGACTCCACGGGATACTGTTCATCTCCACCATCAACCTCCTCCAGCCTCCACGGGCTACCGTCGACCTCCTCCAGCCTCCACGGGCTCCTGTTCATCCAGCCTCCACCGCGCGCTACTCCACCGGCTACTATTCAACCACCCCTCCACCGTCTACTGTTCATCTAGCCCTCCACCATCTACTGTTCA
>NC_057807.1:381222385-381222900 GCF_018294505.1 Triticum aestivum
AAACGGGGGTCCTGTTGATCGGGAGGGGTGTGGCGTACCGCAAAACGGAGGAAACGGACCTCCTACGGTCGAAACGGGGGTCCTGTTGATCGGGAGGGGTGTGGCGTACCGCAAAACGGACGAAACGGACTTGTGTTGGAGCGCTACGGTCGAAACGGGTGTCCTTTTCATCGGGAGGGGTGTGGCGTACAGCAAAACGGGACTCCATGGGATATTGTTCATCTCCACCGTCGACCTCCTCTAGCCTCCACGGGCTACTGTCGACCTCCACCAGCCTCCACGGGCTCCTGTTCATCCAGCCTCCACCGCGCGCTACTCCACCGGCTACTGTTCAACCACCCCTCCACGGGCACCCCTCCACCATCTACTGTTCATCCAGCCCTCCACACCACGGGGTCCTGTTCAACCACCCATCCACGGCCACCCCTCCACCGTCTACTGTTCATCCAGCCCTCCACACCACGGGGTCCTGTTCATCCAGAGGCAACAACACCGCTCACTGTTCATCCAACCCC
>NC_057807.1:381222920-381266840 GCF_018294505.1 Triticum aestivum
ACACTCACTGTTCATCCAATCGATCGGCTTTAGTTAGCATCAGTAGCGAAGGAATCGCTCCATCGGGTTCATTTAACAGCCATCGATCGATCGCTCGGGTTCAGTAACACGTAGCCTGCAGTGCAATCGCTCGGGTTTAGTTAGAGCCCAACGCCTCGCTCGGGTTCAGTTAGAGCCAATGCCTCGCACACACGCGCGTACGTGTATGAGAGAAACGCGCATCGCTCGGCCCCCAACCTCCCACCATAACGGGCAACTCCCCGAAATTTTCCTCCCCCTTGCTTCTACCACGGTTTTTTCCGTATGGATGGCCCAAAGAATGTCATGCAGCTGTGTCTCCGGCCCGCCCAGGACGAAAAGCCCATTTGTTGTCATGATTTTTTGTCATAGAAGTAGGAGCCCACCACATCTATGATGATACCGGGTTCCGTCACAATTATCGTCATAGAAGTGTCATATGTATGACAAAAAAAAATTCGTTCGGCCCAAAATGTCACGGATGTGTCTTTTTTTTGTAGTGAGTTCATATAATACAACCGTTTGCAATATTAATGTGTCAGCTATTTGTTTCAAAAGGACTTCATTGGCCTTTAATGTGTGCGCCTTGTCTCAAACTGGATGATTCTTTATCACGACATATATGTGCCATGTCATGAAACCATGCGAAGTTTCATGTTTTTTGGGTGAGTTTTCAATATATTGGGATTTTAAAACTAAGATTCTCAATGTTTCAGGCCGATGAGACATTTGGAATTCATTCTCATTCCTTCAATAAGATCTAAAGATGCACCCAATGACACATGTATGATTTTCCACCCATTTTCCTTCACTGGAGCTTGTGCTTGTAGTTAAAATTTGAATTTGGACTACATTAAATGTCTAGAAGACTCATTTAATATATTTAATTGCCAGACGAACCCTGAACAATTTCAAATAATAGCACGACACTCCTGTTATTCTATGTTGCCTGTAGAGAACAAAATACAAGGCGAGATGAGGCAGCGATTATTGTTTCGCCCACAAGAGGGGCATGTTTCCCTCCCGGAACCACGAGGGTTCTGAGAAGCTCCATTTTGTAAGAGGCTTGTAATATACCTTGGCCCAAATTGAATTTTTTTTACCACAACAAATATGTGCCACGTCGTGACACCATGCCAAGTTTCATGATTTCTGGTGAGTTTTGGATTTACGGAGATTTATAGACCGAGATTCAGAATGTTAGAGGCCGAGCCAGGACGCTGAGACGGTTGATTTCATTCCTATTCCTTCCATGGGACTTAAACATGGACCGAATGACACATGTACAATTTTTCTATCTATTTTAGTGCACTGGAGCATGTATTTGTAGTTCGGATTTGAATTATGGACATTAAATGCCTAGAAAACTCAATTAATGTATAAAAAAGGTCAAACAAACCCTACATAATTTCAACTTTCAGCGCGAATCTCAAATTGTTCCATGTTGCATGTAGAAGAAAATACAAGGCGAGAATAGGGAGTGATTATCGTTTCGCCCACAAGGGGACACATTTCCCTATCGAAACCATAAGGGTTCTTGCGAGAGGCTCCAGTTTATAATAGGTTTGTAATAAAGCTTGGCCCAAATTGAATTTTTTTACCATGACATATGTGTGTCATGACGTGATTACACCATGCCAACTTTCATAATTTTTTGGTGAGTTTTGGATTTACAGGGATTTAAAAACCTAGACTCCCAATATTTGAGGACGAGCCAAGATGTTGATACGGTTGTAGTTCATTCACATTCCTTGTATGGGACCTAAACAAGCACCCAAGGACACATGTATGCTTTTTCTAGCCATTTTGGTGAACTGGAGCATGTATTTGTAGTTCAGATTTGAATTATGGACATTAAATGCCTAGGAAACTCAATTAATGTGTAAAAAGGACAAACGAACCCTGAATAATTTTAAATTTCAGCACAGCTATCCTGTTGTTCCATGTTGACTGTAGAAAAAAAGGCGAAAAGAGGCAGCGGTTGTCATTTCGCCCACAAGGGGGACATGTTTACCTATCGGAACCACGAGACTTCTTGAGAGAAGCTCTGGTTCGTAAGAGGCTTGTAATAAAACTTGCCCCAAAATGGGAAAAAATTCCATGACATATATGTGCCATGTCGTGACACCATGCTAAGTTTCACGATTTTTGGGTGAGTTTTGGATTTACTGGGATTTAAAAACCGAGATTCTCAATTTCTGAGGCCGAGCCAAATGCCGAGATGGTTGTAATTCATTCCCATTCTTTGCATGGGACCTAAACATGCATCCAAGGACACATGTATGATTTTTGTAGCCATTTTGGTGCACTAATTTGAATTATGTACATTAAATTAATGCTTATAAAACTTAATTATAATGCATAAAAAAGGCTAAACGAACCCTGAATATTTACATCGGTTCTGGTTAACCGTCTGTACCGGTGGGTAAGTACTCTGCGCATGCGTCGTGCTAGCTCACGCTTCCTTCTTTACTAAGTTTTCGATATTAATGTTGTTATATATCCAAACACGTTACCGTTTTCTGCTAGTCCTCCCATCGGTTTCCCGCCTCTTCTCCTATCGGTTTCCCACTGCCAGTGACACTGCTCATAGAAGACTAGGTGGCGACACACCGGCCATGTAAATATTGCACACAGTTTGTAAAAGCACAAACATGTGTGATAGTAGGGAGTAGGTCCCATAGGGTGACCAGCGTGAAACGCCTTAAAGGCAAGGAGGCAATTCTTATCAACAAGGGTCGGCTTCCCATCCGCTAACCTAGTCGAATAGAACGCATGCTAGTGTTGGGGCTGGAGTAGTCCAAGGATGGGTGACTTGGTGGGAAGTTGCATATCTCAAGCTTCATTAAAGCGCCATGATACGATCATTATTGACATTTATCATCTAAATGTATATGTAGTGACCTGTCATGACGATTATATAAACCTTGGGATCCTTGTTTTAGTAATTTGTAGAATATGTATTTATTAGTTATTTCTTGTTCACAAAAATCGAAGAATGATTGACACCTGTACGCCCAAAAACTACCCATTTGACCCAATGCATGAGAAGGGTTTCCTCTTTGCTTTGTGTGCTATGTTAGAGAAAACCATGTTTCACACCTGCATTGGATGACACCCCTACCCCCCACCCGCCTCGAAGTTGCGGAACTGACATCATACGTCTTTAACCTCGCTGGGGGTATGATGTTTATTTGTAATGTTACTAAACAAATTGGTGCCCCATCAAAGTTGTGCACTCGGGATTTGAACAAATCACACACCAGACACATACATTTTTTGGGTCGCATGCAGGGTATATATAGGGGGTGCTCTGATCAAGCACGTCTCCCTTGTGCGGTTTATAGATGGCGCACATATTTGTGGGCTCCCCGAGGTCTATATATATATATCATCCTTGACCGATAATGAGGGGGCCCCACACAATCTATCCCTTTGACCCAACATACGAGAAGGGTTTGACCATGATGGTTTCCTATTTCTAGGTGTGCCATGTTAGACCAAGTAAAGTTTGAGCACATGCGTTGGAGGACACCCCCCGTCTTGAAGGTGGGGAACCGACATCATATGGCTTGGGGTTAGGTAGGGTGTTCGGTTTGTAATGCAGATGGTGCCCCATCGAAGTTGTGCATTGGGCATTTGAACACATCACACACCACCCATACATATTTTTGGGTCGCATGCAGTGTATAGGGGGGCTTCTGATTGACCACGTCTCCCTTATGCAGTTTTTATTGACGACACACATATATGTGGGCTCCCGGGTGTATATATATCACCCCTTTAACCGATAATGAGGGGTATGTGTTGGCCATGAATGGATTTCTCCTAGTTCGTGTCAGGGCCGGTCACCATCACATGTCGTTCGAGCAAAGTTAGAGCTCATGCGTTGTTAGCATTCCCTCCCACACGCTCGGATTGGTGGGTTGGACAGACACCGTACCCTGCGTTTCTTGTCCTTAATTACCTGGATTTCATGGTGGGTTGTCTCTTCAAGAGGCAGGCGCTAAGGGAGTCCTGGATTAAGGGGTCCTCGGTCAGCTAGACCATATACATGGGCTGGACTGTTGGGCTATGAAGATACAAGATAGAAGACTTCGTCCCGTGTACGGATCGAACTCTCCTTTGCGTGGAAGGCAATCTTGGCGATTCGGATATGTAGATTCCTTTCTCTGTAACCGACCTTGTGTAACCCTATCCCCCTCCGGTGTCTATATAAACCGGAGGGTTTAGTCTGTAGGACAACAACAATCATAATCATAGGCTAGCTTCTAGGGTTTAGCCATTACGATCTCGTGGTAGATCAACTCTTGTAATACTTATATCCATGAAGATCAATCAACCAAGAAGTAGGATATTACCTCCATAGAGAGGGACCAAACCTGGGTAAACATTGTGTCCCCCGCCTCCTGTTACCATTAGCCTTAGACGCACAGTTCGGGACCCCCTACCCGAGATCCGCCAGTTTTGACACCGACATTGGTGCTTTCATTGAGAGTTCCACTGCATCGTCACCAGAAGGCTTGATGGCTCCATCAATCATCTACAACAACGCAGTCCAGGGGGAGATCTTTCTCCCCAAACAGATCTTCGTATTCGGGGCTTCGCACTGCAGGCCAACTCGCTTGGCCATCTAGAGAAGATTGATAGCTACGCCCCTGGCCATCAGGTCAGATTCGGAAGCATGAATTTTGTGGCCGGTATACGTGGAGACTTGATCTTCGACGGATTCGAGCCCTTGATGGCTGCCCCCTGCCACCATGATGAACATGACTTAAATCTGTCATCTGGAAAAACCCAGGAGATGGCGCCTGCAACCGGTCTGGCCCTAGATCCGGAACAGATCACGTCATCTGAAGACGGGGAGCCTAACCCCGCCTCAGAAGCCCTAGACCCAGCGGCGCTCAAGCCGCACACGGACCCAACATCAAGCTGGGCTGGTGTTACCGGAACCTCAGACTTATCTCCGGCTATAGGTTCCGGACCGCGTGCATCCGCGTCCATCGAACCTGACTGGGCACCGATCTTGGAGTTCAGCTCCACGAACATCTTCAAACACTCACCTCTGGGTGATGTGTTAAACTCATTAAAATCCCTCTCCTTGTCAGGAGATTCTCGGCCGAACTATGTCCGGCTTGAGTGGGAAGCGGACGATGAGGAACCTCGTTTCCCACCCACCACCCACTTGATTGCCGCTGTCAACGACTTAACCGACATGCTTTATTTCGACTCCGAAGACATCGACGATATGGACGATGATGCCGGAGAGGAACAGGAACCACCGCCCACAGGGCGCTGGACAGCCACCTCCTCATACGACATATACATGGTGGAGACACCCAAAGAAAACAATGGCGATGACAAAAAGGATCCAGTTGAGGATAAGCCTCCTGAGAAGCAGCCGAAGCTTCGACGTCAGCGGCGCTGCTCTAAACCATGCCATGGTACCAACAGCAATACCGGCACAAGAGAAACTAACACTCTGGGCGATGCCGAAGATAATGAAGACCCCGTCGAGCCAACTTCTGAACAGACCGAATGGGAAGACGGGCGAGCCAGCCCCAATGAACAGGCCACGAATGAAGACTCGGAGGACAATAATTACATGCCTCTCTCAGAGGATGAGGTGAGCCTCGGCGAAAAATAATTTATCGTTCCTGAGGATCCCGTTGAGCAGGAGCATTTTAAGCGCCGGCTAATAGCCACTGCAAAGAGCCTGAAGAATAAGCAGCAACAGCTTCAAGCTTGTCAAGATCTGCTCACCGATAGATGGACTTAGGTCCTGGCAGCCGAGGAATATGGCCTCGAGCGCCCAACCAAAAGTTACCTGAAGCGAAAACTACTACCTCAATTCGATGACGAGGCGCTGGAGCCCGCTCTTCCAGCGCATAATGCGGATGACCGACCACCGCGTGGACGGAATAAAGCGGCAACTCAGTCTGAACACCAGCCTGCACTACCTCGCCGAACAAACAAAAACACAACAGCTCGGGGATACACTCATGACCTACGGTACGACTTGGAAAACAGAGAAGGCCAGACCAGATTGATCTACGGATCGCGGGGGTGCGCCCCTATGCGCGACGACGGCCATCTTGCCGGATGTGACAAAAACAAACCTATCCGGGCCGAATACCGTAGACCAGCTCCATCTGAGCTGCATCGCGACGTGGCCCGACATAGAGGCACTGCACCCCCCTATGCTTCACTTATGAAGTAATGGAACATGAATTCCCAGAAGGGTTTAAACCCGTAAACATTGAATCATATGATGGGACAACAAATCCCTCTGTACGGATTGAGGTCTTTCTTCTCCATATTCATATGGCCCACGGTGATGATCTCCACTCCATCAAGTATCTCCCGCTAAAACTCAAGGGACCTGCTCGGCACTGGTTGAACAGTCTGCCTGCAAACTCTATTGGCAGTTGGGAGAACCTGGAAGATGCCTTCCTTGACAACTTCGAAGGCACCTATGTCCGACCTCCGGATGCTGACGACTTAAGTCATATAATCGAACAGCCCGAAGAGTCAGCTAGGAAATTCTGGACTCGTTTCTTAACTAAAAAGAACCGGATCATCGACTGTCCGGATGCCGAAGCCCTAGCGGCCTTTAAGCAAGCCATCCGTGATGAATGGCTTGCCCGACACCTAGGCCAATAAAAACCAAAGTCCATGGCAGCCCTTACGACGCTTATGACCCACTTTTGTGCGGGCGAAGATAGCTGGCTAGCTCGTAGCAACAGCAACTCAAGTAAACCTAGAACTTCTGAAGCCAGAGATAGCAACGGCAAGCCCCGACACAGCAGACACAAGCGTCAAAACAATGGCGACAACACCGAAGGCACGACTGTCAACGCTAGATTCAGTTGCTCTAAGTCCGGTCAGCGTCAGAAGCCATTTACGAGAAACAATCCGGGCCCATCAAGTTTGGACCACATACTCGATCGTCCATGTCAAATCCACGGCAACCCCGATAAACCAACCAATCATACCAACAGAGAATGCTGAGTTTTCAAACAAGCTGGCAAGTTAAATGCCGAAAATAAAGAGAAGGGGTCGCAAAGCGATGAAGATGACGAGGAGCCCCGGCCACCGAAAACAGGGGGATAGAAGAAGTTTCCTCCACAAGTCAAAACGGTGAACATGATATACGCCACCCATATTCCCAAGAGGGAGCGGAGGCGCGCACTCAGGGACATCTACGCCATGGAGCCAGTCGCCCCAAAGTACAACCCATGGTCATCCTTTCTGATCACCTTTGATCATAGGGACCATCCGACCAGTATCTGTCATGGTGGTTCAGCCGCAGTGGTCATTGACCCAATCATTGACAGGTTCCACCTTACGCGAGTCTTCATGGACGGCGGCAGCAGCCTGAACCTGCTCTATCAGGACACAACGCACAAGATGGGTATCGATCCTTCAAGGATGAAACCCACCAAGACCACCTTCAAAGGTGTCATACCAGGTGTAGAGGCCTTCTGTACGGGCTCAATCACACTGGAAGTGGTATTCGGATCCCCAGATAACTTCTAAAGCGAAGAGCTAATCTTTGATATCGTCCCTTTCTGTAGTGGCTATCACGCACTGCTCGGACGAACCGCATTTGCTCGATTCAATGCGGTGCCACACTATGCTTATCTCAAGCTCAAGATGCCTGGCCCACGTGGTATCATAACAGTCAATGGAAACACGGAACGCTCCCTCCGTATGGAGGAGCACACCGCTGCCCTCGCTATAGAAGCACTGGGAGGCCTCTTCAGGTCGAGCCTCAATTCGGCGGCCAAGCTCCCGGATACTGTCAAAAGAGTCTGAACTACCCTGCAGCAGGACAGTCTAGCTCGTAAGAGCTTGACTAGCAATTTGGCCTCCGTCCCAACCCCGACCAAAAGGCGGCTTTCGTACCACGCGTACATAACTACGCACTCAAAATACCATGGGGATAGACGGAGGCACAGCCAGGTTGTGTTCCACAATGCGGCTCAACCGCCCCTAGACACACATTATTTTATATTTTCTTTTTTCTTCTCAGGTTACTTTTGTCTAGGACGTTACGGGCGACCTGATTGTCGGTCCTATCAAAGGATGGATATACCAAGGAGGGAAGTAGCTCAGACGCACGGGGGAATCTCTAGATATTCTTCTTGGTGATCATTCTACCTGTCTTCGGACCCGCACGAAGCTCCCCCCTGGTCTCAGCAGGTTAAGAAGTCATATTGTTTATCGCACTACTTGTACACATACGCTTCGACGTTTTATTGAACTGCAATAAAAACAATTTGCGGCTCCATCTGTATGACATTAACTTGCTATTTCATTTTTTGATATTTTTGTCAACAGCAACCGTACACTCTGGTACGCCTCAATCCGCCAGGGGCTTCATTGTACCCCATAACACGACAAGAAAGTCCGAACACCCTTACGATTGTTCGGCACACCGAACTTATAGCATTATATGCATCAGGTGCTTGCTACCTTACGTTCCGCTATATCAGGTAGGGTAGTAAAGGGAGAACTACTGCGATTGTGTCCCGGTTCTTCCGGACAAGCACCTCAGTAGAGAAAGCCTGAAACTGACTATCATGATGCGGCGAGAGCTGGTCAACTGTTCGAGAGGTAACAGAATCTCTAGCGATTTCTTCCGCATTATGTGATACCTGGTGCATCGTGCGACGAATCGGTTTTATCCGATTAGGTGTTTATAGTACCCCAAGTTCGGACTTCCGAACACTAGGGGTTGCGCCTACATTTTTTATTGTCAAACTCCTATGGATAAGTGAGGGTGTTAAAGCCTTATTGTCTGATTGTCTGGTTTGTTGCGCTAAACACCTCCTTTAAGGACCAAAATCTGAGGTAAAGAGTGTTTAGAATTATCCCGAACACCCCCTACTTCCTACATGGGGGCAGAAGCCGACGACTAGCCAACTCTCATAATTAATATAAAAACGGCCGCACAGGAGGTAAAATTTCAGATTGCAAGTATTATACAATATAACGATCTTGTTCCATATTACAGCTCAGGATAACATGAACGTATTCATGGAAAGATAACATCCTTGGCACATTGCTCCGCCACAAGGCGGGATCCCTCCAGGACACTGTCATAGTACATCTCGGGCTTGCGGTGCTCCTTCCTTGCGGGCGGTCCTTCGGTCATCAGCTTTGTGGCATCCATTTTTTCCCAGTGCACCTTGGCATGGGCAAAGGCCATTCGCGCGCCTTCGATGCAAACTGATCGCTTGATGGCCTCAAGCCAAAGGCAGGCACTGACCAGCCGCTTCACGAGTCCGAAGTAGCTGCTGGGAATAGCTTCAGCAGGCCATAGCTGGATTATCAAATCCATCATGGCTAGTTCGACCGCCCTATGCAGCTCGACCAGCTGTTTTAGCTGATCGATAAAGGGCACTGGATGTTCTGGCGCAAGATATTGCGACTAGAACAGCTTCTCTGTAGAGCTCCCCTCTTCGGCTCAGTAGAATTGTGCGGTGACGGACACGCTACGTGGCAGGTCCGCAAACACCACTAGAGAACAACGAATTCATGTCAATAAGAGGAACCTTTCTTTCATATATTTTCTCTGCATAATAAAGGCCTTACCCGCCGCGATTTTTCTGGCCTCCTGGATTTCCTGGAGGGCGCCTTGTGCTTCAACCCGGGCATCATGTGTGGATTGACGAGCCTTGGTGAGTTCAGATCCTTTATCCACCATACTCTGCTCCAAGGTCTCACACTTCTTCACGGCCTCTTGGAGCTCTTGTTGGACCTCAATGACCCTAGCCTCGTGCTTTTCACGAGCGGCCTGCTCCTTGGCCGCTTTCTTCTCGGCCTCAGCTAGCGCCTTCTTGAGAGCCTCGACCTCGGTCTCCGCTCCTAATACATATCATGACATTTTTTACTCAAAAGAAATTATTTATCCGTATCAAATACAAACAAGGTTATTCCATACCTTGGTTATCCTCCAGTTGCTTCTTTACATGGCCGAGCTCTTTCTCGGCCCACTCCAGACTCTGCTTCAGTCCGGAGATCTCCGCAGTATGAGAGGTTGCAGACAATAATGACGTCTGCTTTCACATGGATATTTCATAGTTAGTCTCCTGCGAAAATTATTTGATCCTCTATCCGGCTTTTCTTTTTGAACACCGAACTGTGTATCAGGGGCAACTGTCTATATTGTGATATTCTTTTTATGTTTAAATTTCACTGCTTACCTCAAAGCCTGTTAGAAGGCTTGTGCAGGCTTCGGTCAGCCTGCTTTTTGCGGACTGAATCTTCTCAATCACCGCACCCATAAGGGTACGGTGCTCTTCAACAATGGAAGTGCTTTGCAGCGCCTCTAAGAAAGTATCCAGTGCCTCTCGGTGGATAGAGGTCGCCGGCGGAACAGGCGCACCCCCTTCTTTTGAAGAAGGTTGCGTGCCTGATTCCGGAGCCATACTGGTCTCCGAAATTGTGTTCGGCTGGGGGTCGAATTCGGGATGGCCCCCGCCGTTAGTGTCCATGGGGGTCTGCCCCCCCCCC
This sequence comes from Triticum aestivum, assembly GCF_018294505.1. NCBI lineage: Eukaryota > Viridiplantae > Streptophyta > Magnoliopsida > Poales > Poaceae > Triticum > Triticum aestivum. Next base: position 381,233,460 of record NC_057807.1, read on the forward strand.
ATGTGTCGGGCTGCCGAGGTTTGACCCTCCGGTACCGCATTGACGGTCTCCTGAGCCCCTCCCTGGCCTGGGTTCCTTTGGGACGACACCTCAGTGGTGTCCATGCCCTTGGGAGAGGAGGCTGTCAGGAGGGTCCCGCTATCCATCGTGTCCGGGTCCAGCGAGTCCTTCGATGAGGATCGCTCGACCCTGGACCTGGCCGAACTAGAAAATGCATGACTCGGCATGTTAATACTATGCAATAATGAGGCTGGATACATGAATGTGTTCGGGTGTCTTAGTACTCACAATTTGGCCAGGGGCTTGACCCTGGGTTCCCACTCCGTGCTGCTATCGGTGGCTGCAGTGGTTTCTTCTAGAAGGGAAGTTTCACTTTCTTAGATGTTTCAGCCTCCAAACGTATGGAGGCCATCCTCTTCTTTCTCCCCCTCGCAGGGGGGAATGGCTTTCCTCTTCTTCCTCCTCTTCCTCGTCTTATTCGGCGGAGGAGTGGGCCTTGGCATCTTCAACACCACGTCCGAAGTGCCCTTGCGACGGAGACCGCCCCTGGTCTCCTTGGCCTTCTTCTTCGGCGCCTTATAAGGCGCCAGGACCAGCATCTTCGTCAGAAGCGGGCCTGCTTGTTCCTCGGGCAGCGGAGCCGGACAGTAAATCTGCTCCGCCATCTTCGTCCAGCCCTGGGAGAATCAATAGGGAGATACTAGGTGTTTCCTTCAAGTATGCGAGTAAAGGATACACCTTCAAAACATATAAAGACTTACCGAACTTGCGGGACGGGACAATTTGTACCCGCGATCCTCGGCGGTGTCCGGCCACGACTTGCCGGGCTTGAATAGCACCTTCCAGATGTGTTTGTGCATTGTGCCGAAGAACTGCATCCGGGTCTGGTGCTTGGCCGGATCGAACTCCCATAGATTGCAAGTCCGGCGTTGGCATGGAAGGATCCAGCGGACTAACAACACCTGGACCACATCGACAAGTTTGATATTCTTGTCTCCCATGCTCTTGATACGCTACTGGAGTGTGTCAGCTCATCTGACGAAGACCAGACTAGGCCCTTCTTGGGCCAAGATGTGAGCCGCAATGGGGCTCAGGATCGAAATTCTGGAGCTGCGTCCCATTTGGTGTCGCGTGGCTCAGTGACGTAGAACCACTATTGTTGCCACCCTTTGACGTACTCATTGAATGTACTTGATGACCATTTGACGTTGGGCATCTTGCTCACCATGGCGCCTCCGTAATCGGCGTGCTCGCCGCCCACCACCTTCGGCTTCACATTGAAGATCTTTAGCCACAGTCTGAAGTGTGGAGGGATGCGGAGGAAGGCCTTCCACACGATAATAAATGTCGTGATGTTGAGGAAGGAGTTGGGGGATAGACCATGGAAATCTATCCCGTAGTAATACATGAGTCCGCAAACGAATGGGTGGACGGGAAACCCCAACCCGCGGATGAAATGAGGGAGGAAGACGCCCCTGTCATGGGGTTTCGGAGTAGGGACGATTTGTCCTGCGGCAGGGAGACGGTGTGCGATCTCCTTGGCCAGATACCCGACCTCCCGGAGTTTCTGGAAATCCTTCTCCTTGATGGAGGAAGTCATCCACTTGCCCTACGCTCTGGATCCGGACATGGCTGGAGTGCTTTTTGGGGGCGGAAGAGATGGAAGCTTGGGCGCCGGAGCTCGAGAATGGGGAAGCAGATAGAAGGCATGGGTGAAAGAGTTGGGTCCTTATCCCTTTATAAAGGCTGTTAATATCAAGCGCCTACCCACTTGCCCTAAAAACTCGCTTACCCCTGAGGACCGTGCAAATGGTGCGGTGGGGTTACCCGTACCCGTATTGATGAGAATCCCGCAATAATGGGACACGATCTCTACTTTGACAAGACGTGCCAATGAAACTGCACCTCGAAATATGGAGGGGCAGGCTAAAAACGGTTTGAATAATGACCGGGTCGTGGCGTGATGTCACGCTGTGAAAAAGTTGTCAGCAGATTGGACCTGTGTAATATTGTGCTCTCTACACTGGTATATGGAAATGTTTTTGCAGAAACGGACATGATTCTTGTATTCAAGATCTACTTTGAAGTATTCGGAGAAGGAACCTGCCTTGCAATGCCAAAGACAATCTGCGCGCCGGACTCATCGCCATTGAAGCCTGGTTCAGGGCCTACTGAGGGAGTCCTGGATTAAGGGGTCCTCGGACAGCCGGACTATATACATGGGCCGGACTGTTGGGCTATGAAGATACAAGATAGAAGACTTCGTCCCGTGTCCGGATGGGACTCTCCTTTGCGTGTAAGGCAAGCTTGGCGATTCGGATATGTAGATTCCTTTCTCTGTAACCGACCTTGTGTAACCCTAGCCCCCTCCGGTGTCTATATAAACCGGAGGGTTTAGTCCGTAGGACAACAACAATCATAATCATAGGCTAGCTTCTAGGGTTTAGCCATTACCATCTCGTGGTAGATGAACTCTTGTAATTCTCGTATCCATCAAGATCAATCAAGCAGGAAGTAGGGTATTACCTCCATAGAGAGGGCCTGAACCTGGGTAAACATTGTGTCCCCTGCCTCCTGTTACCATTAGCCTTAGACGCACAGTTCGGGACCCCCTACCTGAGATCCGCCGGTTTTGACAGCGACAGGCACCACATCTAAATTTTACATTATTCGATACTGAAAACACAAATGACCCCTTCCAACGTACATCATTTTGGGTCGTATGCAGGCGGTGATGGTTTCTGGTCCCTCTCGTGCGATTTTTTATGATGGTTCAATCTATTGGCCCAAGTGGTTTATACATATATTCTTTCCATTTTTTATCGATAACAAAAATCATCGTTTAACCAAGCGATAGATTCACTGGTCCGTCTTATGGTAGGTCATGGCGACATGTATGTATGACCAAAGTATTAGTACATGCATCCGCCCCACCGACACGAAGTGGGAGGTGGGTCAAGCACCCTAGCTAGGTAGCTACGACATTATGTCATTATAGATATATCCAAGGGGGATTTCTGCTCTGCGAGGCAGGTGCCACCAAAGTTGTGTATTGTGTATTTAAAGTTCTGAAAATTAAACATCACACCCTATATTCCTACATATATTTGGCCACTTCCAGGTGGTTCTTGACTTCTGGCCCCTCTCATCGATCTTCGGCGACACGCCCAACCGTGGGCCTGCGCGGTCAAAGTTCTTCATTGGAATTTTGAACATCACAGACCATCCTTTTCATTCATATATATTTGGGCAACCTGCTGGTGTGGCTGTCTTATGACTGTCTCTTACGTTTTTTTGCTGCGAAGACTCGGATGATACTAAATGGACACAGGTCTACTGGCTTAACCGTGTGTCATGCCAGTGCGCAGTGAAATCACCACCACTGCGCAAGCGTGATAAAGGGTGTAGGTAGATGATTAAACGTGTGCGATGCTAGTGCGTTGTGAAATAACCATGACTGCGTAAGCGCGAGCAGGGGTGTATGAAAGGATTGAGAAGAGGTGTCTAGAGGGGTGATTAATTAGACCCTCAACAAGCAAAAGTAGAAGTTTTTATGTTCGTCAAATTGAGGTAGAGGTTTAGCACAAGTTTAAGCATTCCCAATACATTTCAAGCAAGCATGGCAAGAGTATAAGCAGCAAAAAGAGTAAAGCATGCTAGTGCAGGAAGGTAAAGGGATGGGATTGGAGTGTGCAAACGCAATGAAGACACGGAGATTTTTGGCGTGGTTCCAATAGGTGGTGTACATCCACGTTGATGGAGACTTCAACCCACAAAGGGTAACGACTGTGCGAGTCCATGAAGGCTCCACGAAGAAGCAATTGTGTCTATCCTACCATGGCCATCTCCCACAGAGGACTTGCCTTACTCGGGTATATCTTCACAAAGTAGGCGATCTCCTTGCCCTTACAAACTCCTTGCTTGAACTCCACAATCCTGTCGGAGGCTCCCAAGTGACACCTAACCAATCTAGCAGACACCACTCTCCAAAAGGTAATAGATGGTGTGTTGATGATTAACTCCTTGCTCTTGTGCTTCGAATGATAGTCTCGCCAACACTTAAAATCTCCCTCATAGATTTGGCTATGGTGGAAAGAATATTTGAGTGGAAAGCAACTTGGGGAAGGCTAGAGATCAAGATCTTGTGGTTGGATTGGAATGTCTTGGTGTCAACACATGAGTACGTGGTTCTCTCTCAGAAAATGAGTAGTGGAAGTGTAGGCATATTCTGATGGCTGTCGGTGTCAAAACCGGCGGATCTTGGGTAGGGGGTCCCAAACTGTGCGTCTAAGGCTAATGGTAACAGGAGGCGGGGGACATGATGTTTACCCAGGTTTGGGCCCTCTCTATGGAGGTAATACCCTACTTCCTGCTTGATTGATCTTGATGATATGAGTATTACAAGAGTTGATCTACCACGAGATCGTAGAGGCTAACCCTAGAAGCTAGCCTATGATTATGGTTGTTGTTGTCCTACGGACTAAATCCTTCGGCTTATATAGACACCGGAGGGGGCTAGGGTTACACAGAGTCGGTTACAGAGAAGGAAATCTACATATCCGAATCACCAAGCTTGCCTTCCACGTAAAGGAGAGTCCCATCCGGACACGAGACAAAGTCTTCTATCTTGTATCTTCATAGTCCAACAGTCCGACTAAAGTATATACTCCAGCTATCCGAGGACCCCTTAATCCAGGACTCCCTCAGTAGCCCTTGAACCAGGCTTCAATGACGAGTGAGTCCGGCGTGCAGATTGTCTTCGGCATTGCAAGGCGGGTTCCTTCTCCGAATACAAAGTACATCTTGAACACAAGAATCGGGTCTGGCTCTGCGAAACAAATTCCACATACCACCGTAGAGAGTATAATATTTCACGAATCTAATCTGCTAATAGTTTCTTCATAGCGTGACATCACACCATGGCCTGGTTATTTTTTGAACCGTTTTATCACCCAGCACCGACACGTTTCGCGAGGCGGTTTTATTGGCACGTCTTGTCAAAGCAGAGATCGTGTCCCCTTATCATGATTCTTATCAATACGGGCGTGGGTAACCCAACCATGCCATTAGCATGGAGCTTGGGGAATAAGCGAGTTTTAGGGCATGTGGGGAGGTGCATGATCTGCCTTTATAAAGGGATAAGGATTTTTCTCTCTCACCCACGCCTTCTCCTTCCTCTGCTCATCCATTCTCGAGCTCCAACACCCAAGCTTTCGCCTTCTCCGCAAAAAATACTCCGAACATGTCTGGCGCGAGAGGCAAGTGGATGGCCTCCTCTATTAAGAAGGAGGACATCAAGAAGATCCGGGAGGCCGGATACTTGTCCAAGGACATCGCGCATCGGCTTCCAACCAAGGGGCAGGGCATCCCTACCCCGGAGCCCCAGGAAAGGGTAGTATTCCTCTCCCACTTTGTCCGTGGGCTGGGATTCCCCCTCCACTCGTTCGTCCACGGACTAATGTTCTACTACGGGCTAGACTTCCATGATTTAGCCCCCAACTGCATCCTCAGCATCTCGGCATTTATTGTCGTGTGTGAAGCCTTTCTCCGCATCCCACCTCACTTCGGCCTATGGCTGAAGAGTGTCAACGTGACGCCAAAAGTGGTGAGCGGCCAACAAGCAGAGTGCGGAGGCGCCATGGTGGGCAAGATGCCCAACGTCACCTGGACCGAAGGCTCCTTTGTGTAGACGGTAAAGGGGTGGCAATCGGGGTGGTTCTACATCACCGAGCCGCGCGACACCAACTCGGCGGCGACCCCTGAATTCCGATCCGGCGTCCCCATGCGGCTCACTTCCTGGCAGCAGAAGGGCCTATCCTGGGGCTCAGCGGAAGAAGTGACTGTACTCCAGGCATGTGTCCAAAATATGGTGAGCAAGAAAATCAAGCTCGTCAATGTGATCCAAGTCGTGCTCTTTCGCCGGAGTCTTCCATGCCAGGGACGGATTTGCAATTTGTGGGAGTTTGACCCGGCCGAGCACCAGGCGCTGCTAGAGTCCTTCAGCACGACACACGAAGACATCTGGAAGGTGCTTTTTAAGGCCGGTGAGATACCACCGCCCACGACCGATGACTTCGGGCTCAGCGCGAAACTCCAAGCTAATCCGGTGAATTTTCATATTCGTGAGACATGCCTTTTTACTAATATGTCCGTGGGAAGAATCTAAGCCTCCATGCCAATCTTTCAGGACTGGGTTGCGGTAGCAGAGCAGATCAATTGTCTGTCTCCGCTACCTGAAGATCCAGAATCACATCTCCTGACGAGGATGCTATTTTCGGCACACTACAAGGTACCGGAGATAAGGCCAAGAAGACGGTCACGGGGACCAGGGATGGTCTCCGACGCAAGGGTGCTTTGGACACGACGTCCGAAGACTCCGAGACGAACTCCTCCACCGAAGACGACAACGACGAGGAGGAGGAAACCCGCCCCCCACCCTACTAGGGGGAGGAAGAGGAAGGCCTCCACACACGGGGATTCCGAAATGTCCAAGAAGGGAAAAGCTTTCCTTTCGGACTACTCCGCCGCAGCTACCAACAGCGGCGAGGAGTGGGAATCCAGGGTCAAGCCCCTGGCCAAATCGTAAGTATCCGGACACACTAGTATCCCTGGTTCATTTTCTTTATCGCTTCTTAGCGTGCCAGACATGCACCTGGAGTCCGACCAAATCCAACATCGAGATATCCTCCTCTTCGGAAGGATCCTTGGACCCGGCGGAGAGGAAAAGCGAGTCTCTTCCGACAGCTTCCTCCCCCAAGGCCGCAGACAACACCGAGGTGTTGTCTTGAAGGATACCGGGCCAAGGGGAGACTGTTCTAGAGACGCTGGAGGGTGAAACCCTGGCTGCCGAACACTTGGGTGGCAAGGCCTCCATGGACACCGAGATTGGGGGCCGCAGCCAGTTTGGCCCCCAGCCGAATTCAGCTCCGGAAACCCAAGTGGTTCCGGATTCAGGAAGGCGGGCCCTCCCTAGCAAGGGGGCGAGCCGTCTGTACCGATGACCTCCGTCCATCCAGAGGCACCGGACAGGTTGCTAGAAGTGCTTCGTGGCGCTTCCATTGATGAAGAACATCGTACTCTAATGAGTATGGTGATTGAGAAGATCCAGTATAGACAGTAGCCCCTAATGCTCTGTTAGGTGTTCGGAAAGAAAAGCCGAACAGAGGATCAAATAATAGTCGCATGAGTCTAACAAAAGATGTCTTATGTGAGTAAGCAGGTGTCGCTGCTAGCCGTTGCCGCTCGTACTACGGAGGTCTCTGGACTGAAGCAGAGCCTGGAGCGGACCGAGGGAGAGCTCGGACTCATGAAGAGGCAGCTAGAGGAGAGCCAAGGTATATAGTACCCTGCACGTATACTTATGAATGATAAATGTTTCGTGCTGATGAAAGCATCATGAACTGTTGTAGGGGCCACGACCGAGGTGGTGACCCTGAAGAAGGCGTTAGCCGAGGCCGAAGACAAAGCGGCCAAGGAACGTGCCGCGTGCGAGAAGCAGGAGGCCCGGGTCAGCAAGGTGCAGCAAGAGCTCGAGGATGCCATCAAGAAGTACGAATCCTTAGAGCGTGACTCGAAGACTCAAGAGTCCGAGCTTGCCAAGGCCCTCCAGAGTGCACAATACGCCAGAGATGAAGCCCAGAGGGCCCTCCAGGAAGTCCAGGCGGCCCAAAAGATTGCGGCGGGTAAGGCTTTTCTTATGCAAAGCAAGCATGTGAAGGAAACGTTCTTTTTACTTACCCGAATTCGGAGTTCTCCAGGAGCGTTTGTGGATCTGTCACGCAGCATATCAGATGCCGTAGAGTTATACTGAGCCGAAGAAGGTACCTCAATGGAGAAGCTGTTCTGGTCTCAATACCTTGGGCCAGAACATCCGACGCCCTTGAGCGACCAGCTGAAACAGCTAGTTGCGCTTCATAAGGCGGCCGAACAGGCCATGAAGGACCTTATAGTCCGGTTATGGCCTGCCGAGCCCCTGCCTAGCATCTACTTCGGACTCGTGAAGCGATTTGTGAGTGCCTGCCCATGACTTGACGTCATAAAGTGGTCGGTGTGCATTGAAGCTGCGCGGATGGCGTTTGCCCATGCGAAGATGGATGCCATGGCACTGATGACCGGGGGGAATGCCGAAGGGCAAGGAGCACCGTCGACCCGAAATGTATTATGACAGTGTCCTAGAGGGATCCCGCCTTGTGGCGGAGCAATGTGCGAAGGATGTAATCTTTGAATGAATACATTCATTTTATCCTATCCTGTAATATAAAACAAGTTCGCCATGCAATATATATTGCTTGTTTATTTAAAATTGTCCCTCCTGTGTGGCCGTTTATGAAATTTTGAGAGTTGTCTAGTCGTCGGCTTCTGCCCCCATGTAGCTAGTACAGGGGTGTTCGGGATAAATCTAAACACTCTTTATCCAAGTCTTTGGTCCTTTAAGGAGGTGTTTAGCGCAATGAAAAAGGCAATCGGACTATACGGCTTTATCACTCTCACTTAGCCATGGGAGTTCTATAACTTTAAATTTTGGCGAACCCGTAGTATTCGGAAGGCCGAACTTGGGGCGCTATACACGCCTAAATTGGGCAAAAACCGATTCCTCGCATGAAGCAGAAAAAATCTTTAAGGATTTTGGGACCTCTCGAACAGCGACCAGCTCTCGCCGCATCATGACAGTCATTTTCCGGCTTTCTCTACTGAGGTGCTCATCCGGAAGAACCGGGACACAATCGCAGTAGTTCTCCCTGTGCCGCCTTAGCCGATATAGCGGAACGTAAGGTAGAAAAACATGGGAGCCGGGCAAACCTAACATTTGTCCAAAGACATGATTCGGAGCTAATGCATATAATGCTATAAGTTCGGAGTTCCGAACTATACTATAAAGTGTTTGGACTTTATTGCCGTGTTATGGGGTACACTGAAGCCCCTGGCGAGTTAAAGCGTACCAGATTGTACGAATGCAGTAAATACAAAGACACAGAAAAAGTTGAGTAAAGAGCAAACACTTCAAGTTATTTTCCATTGTAATTTGAATAATACGTCAAAGCGTATTTGTCCCACTAGTGCAAGAAGCGAATAAGGCTATTTAACATGCCATTACCAAGAGCGAGCTACGTGCGGGTATGTAAACATGAATAACGATCGTTAGCAGAGACCACCTGGGAATTCCCTTATACGCAAAGCCCCTGGCTTCTCTTGGTGTATCCTTCCGTGATGGGCCCGATGATCAGGTTATCAGAAAAAGCCTCAAAGTAGAGAAAACCTGAAAGGAGAAGAAAAAGGCAGGAGCGGTTGAGCCGCGGTGTGGACCGTAGTCTACCCATGCCTCCGTCTATGCCCATGGTATTTTAAGTGCGTAGTTGTGTATGCGCGGCACAAATTTTACCGCTTGATTGGGACTAGAACAGAGGCTGAATTGCTAAGTGAGCTCTGGGCGAGCCGAACGGTTCTGCTGCAGAATAGTTCAGACTCGTTTAAGGTTGTCCGACGGCTTTATTGGTGAATTGAGGCTCTTCCTAAGAAGGTTGCTTTGTGCCTCTGCTGCAAGGGCCGCGGTGTGCTCCTCCGTACGGAGGGAGCGCTCTGTATTCCCATTAACTGTGATGACACCGCGAGGTCCTAGCATCTTGAGCTTAAGGTAAGCATAGTGTGGTACCCCATTGAATCGAGCAAATGTGGTTCGTCCAAGCAGTGCATGATAACCACTGCGGAAGGGGACTATGTCGAAGATTAACTCTTCGCTTCGAAAATTATCCGATGATCTGAAGACCACTTCCAGTGTGATTGAGCTTGTACAACAGGCCTCTACACCTAGTATGACACCTTTAAAGGTAGTTTTGGTGAGCTTGATCCTTGAGGGATCGATACCCATTTTGCGCACTATGTCTTGATAAAGTAGGTTCAGGCTGCTGCCACCGTCCATAAGGACTCGTGTGAGGTCGAATCCATCGATAATGGGGTCAAGGACCAGTGCGGCTGAAACGCCATGACGAATACTGGTCGGATGGTCCCTGCGGTCGAAGGTGATCAGACGGGAGGACCATGGGTTGAATTTTGGGCCGACCGGCTCCATCGCATAGACGTCCCTTAGCGCGCGCTTCCACTCCCCTTTGGGGATATGGGTGCCGTATATCATATTCACCGTTTTGGTTTGGGGAGGAAATTTCTTCTGTCCCCCTGTGTTCAGTGGCCGGGGCTCCTCATCGTCATCGCTGTGCAACCCATTTTCCTTGTTTTCGGCGTTTAACTTGCCGACCTGTTTAAATACCCAACACTCTCTGTTGCTGTGGTTGGTTGGTTTATTAGGGGTGCTGTGGATTTGACATGGACGATCAAGGATGTGGTCCAAACTGGATAGACCCAGATTATTTCTTTTAAATGCCTTTTTTCGCTGACCGGACTTGGAGCCACTGAATCCGGCATTGACGGCCGTGTCTTTGGCGTTATCGCCATTATTTCAATGCTTGTGTCTGTTGTGTCTTAGTTTGCCGTTGCTATCCCTAGCGTCTGAAGTGCCAGGCTTTCTTGATGTGCTATTGCTACGGGCTAACCAACTATCCTCGCCCGCACAAAAGCGGGGCATAAGTGTCGTAAGGGCTGCCATGGATTTCGGCTTCTCTTGGCCAAGATGTCTGGCTAGCCACTTGTCACGGATGTTATGTTTAAAGGCCGCTAGGGCTTCGGCATTTGGACAGTCGATGATTTGGTTCTTTTTAGTCAAGAACCGAGTCCAAAATTTCCTGGCTGACTCTCCGGACTGTTGGGTTATGTGACTTAAGTCATCAGCGTCCGGTGGTCATACATAAGTGCCCTGAAAGTTGTCAAGAAATGCGTCTTCCAGGTTCTCCCAACTATCAACGGAGTTTTCGGGCAGACTGTTCAACCAGTGCCGAGCTGGTCCCTTGAGTTTTAGTGGGAGATACTTGATGGCATGAAGATTGTCACTACGGGCCATGTGAATATGGAGAAGGAAGTCTTCAATCCAAACCGCGGGATCTGTTGTCCCATCATATGGTTCAATGTTTACGGGTTTAAATCCTTCTGGGAATTCATGTTCCTTTACTTCGTCAGTGAAGCATAGGGGGGTGCGGCGCCTCTTTGCTGGGCTACTTCGCAATGCAGTTCAGATGTAGCTGGTCTGCTGTATTTGGCCCGCGCGGATTTGTTTGTAGTGTATCCGGCGTGACGGTCATCGTCGCGTGTTGAGGCGCGCCCCCGCGATCCGTAGATCGATCTTGGATGTCCTACTTTGTCCTCCAATTCGTACCGCAGGTCATGTGTGTATCCCTAAGCCTTTGTGCTTCTACTTTTTCGGCGCCGGGGTGTGGGCTGGTGCTCGGACTGATACGCTGCTTTATCCCGGCCACGTGGTGGTCGGTCAGCCGCATCGTGCGCTGGTAGTGTGGGATCTAGCGCCTCGTCCTCGAATTGAGGTAGCAACCTATGCCTGGGGTAACTTTTGGTTGCGCGCTCGAGTCCGTACTCCTCGGCTGCCAGGACCTCAGTCCATCTATCAGTTAGCAGATCTTGATCAGCTTGGAGCTGTTGCTGCTTCTTCTTAAGGCTCTTCGCAGTGGCTATAAGCCGGCGCTTGAAGCATTCCCGCTCGGCGGGATGCTCATGCACAGTAAACTCGTCGTAGCCGAGGCTCACCTCATCCCCGGAGAGACTCATGTAATTATCGTCTTCCGAGTCTTCATTCGTGGCCTGTTCATCAGGGCTGGCTTGCCCGTCCTCCTGTCCGGCCTGTTTGAAGCTAGGCTGGGTGGGGTTGTCTTCATTATCTTTGGCATCGTCCAGAGTGCTATTGTCTCCTGTGCCGGTATTGCTGGTGTTACCATGGTGTGGTTTAGAGCGACGCCGCTGACGTCGGTGCTTTGGCTGCTTCTCGGGAGTTTTGTCCTCACCTGTATCCTTTTTGTCCTTGCCATTGTCTTCTTTGGGGGGTATCCACCATGTAAATGTCATATGACGAGGTGGCTGTCTAGTGCCCTGTGGGCAGTGGTTCCTCTTCTTCTCCTGCATCGTCGTCCATACCGTCGATGTTTTCGGAGTCGAAGTCAAGCATGTCGGTCAAATCATCGACAGTGGCTATCAAGTGGGTTGTGGGTGGGCAGCGAAGTTCTTCATCGTCCGTTTCCCACTCAAGCCGGACATAGTTCGGCCAAGAATCTCCTCACGAGGAGAGAGATTTTAATGAATTTAACATGTCGCCCAAGGATGAGTGTTGAAAGATGTCCGCGGAGGTAAACTCCAAGATTGGTGCCTAATTAGATTCGACGGACGTGGACACACGCGGTTCGGAACCTGTATCCGGAGACGAGTCCGAGGGTCCAATGGCACAGACCTCGCTAGAGGTTGGATCTGTGTTCGGCTCAAGCGCCGTAGAGTATGCAGCTTCCGTGGAGGGGGTCTAGCCCCCCGTCCCGGACTATGCGATCTGTTCTGGATCTAGGGCCAGGACGGTTACAGGCTCTATCTCCTGAGCATGGTACGATGACAGATTTAAGTCATGTTCATCGTGGCTGCAGGGAGTGGCTGTCATAGGTTCGAATCTGTCGAAGATCAAGTCTCCGCGGATGTCAGTGATGTAGTTCAAATTTCCAAACCTGACCTGATGGCCACGGGTGTAGCTGTCGATCTGCTGCAGATGGCCAAGTGAGTTGGCCCGCAGTGCGAAGCCGCCGAATACGAAGATTTGTGTGGGGAGAAAAGTCTCACCATGGACCGCATCATTGTAGATGATTGAAGGATCCATCAAGCCTCATGGTGACGACACAATGGAACTCTCAATGAAAGAACCAATCTCGGTGTCAAAACCGGCGGATCTCGGGTAGGGGGTCCCGAACTATGCGTCTAAGGCTAATGGTAGCAGGAGGCGGGGGACACGATGTTTACCCAGGTTCGGGCCCTCTCCATGGGGTAATACCCTACTTCCTGCTTGATTGATCATGATGATATGAGTATTACAAGAGTTGATCTACCACAAGATCATAGAGGCTAACCCTAGAAGCTAGCCTATGATTATGATTGTTGTTGTCCTACGGACTAAACCCTCCGGCTTATATAGACATAGGAGGGGGCTAGGGTTACACAGAGTCAGTTACAGAGAAGGAAATCTACATATCCGAATTGCCAAGCTTGCCTTCGACGCAATGGAGAGTCCCATCCGGACACGGGACGAAGTCTTCTATCTTGTATCTTCATAGTCCAACAGTCCGACTAAAGTATATAATCTGGCTATCCGAGGACCCTTAATCCAGGACTCCCTCAATGGATAATGGAGATGGGGGTGGAGGGGTATATAGCCTCCACATAAAATCCAACCGTTACACACATTTGACCCAACTCGACCAGACCGAATAGAAGAACTCGGTGAGACTGATTCAGTTCAAAATGTGAAGTTTAGGAATCTCGGTGCGACCAACATGATCAACTCGTTGGGACCGATGTGCTAGGGCTAGGGCAAAACCTCATCTCGATGAGACCAATTGCCTGAACTCGGTGAGATCGATTTCAGCAATGAGCAAATAGAGAGTTAGTCAGGCAAACCCGGTGGGATCGATTGCATATTTCGGTGAGACCGAAATAATTACAACAGGCAACCGAGAGTTTGCAAGGCCATCTCGGTGAGACCGAGATCCTTATCGGTGAGACTGAATTCTCTAGGGTTTCTGGCAGTGGCTATGTTAACAGACCTCAATGGCGCCAGATCGAATCGATGTGACCGAGTTTTACTTTAGGTTTTGGACATATGTGGAAATGAGAAAGTGGCTGAGGGTTTTGGAGCAATATCAATAAGCACTTTGAGCAAGTAGACCATTAAGCAACACTCATCCCCTTTTAATAGTATTGGCTTTCCTATGGACTCAATGTGACTTGGATCACTAAAATGTAAATGAAGAGTCTTGAGCCTTTGCCAATCTTTGTCCATAGCACTTTGAAGGTGTCGTGGTGAGTGCACGGCAGATGCCAAGGGATGGCTAAAGAGAGGAGGAGGCTCGAAGGCGCTAGTGGACTCCAGAGGCGGGGTTGGCATGAGCAGGCGCGGGACGCCAGACATACCTAGGTTTGGGGCTCTCCGGAGAGATAATACCCTTAGTCCTGCCGAGTGTAGTTTGATATTCGATAGTACAATGTCGCTCCTGGAGCTGCATGGGAGGGGAAGGGAGCTGGCCAAGGCTTAGGCTGCCCCTTCTCTTCGAGGTTGCTGTTGGTTGGCTAGTTTTGAGCTTGCTTGCTCCTGTTCTCTACATACATCACATATCATGCCCGTATATGCGTGGGCTCCTGGGGTTTTTATAGACCAACCCCCAGGGGCACAATGGTAAGACTACGAGTCAGTGGGTCCGGGGTGTCGGCGTCCGGGAACCCAGGCTGGGTCACGCTAGGGGCCTGTGGTTCGCCGGGTTCCCATAGGTGCGGGCCCTGCATGCCTACGGGAACTGTGCGCCATCTTGTCGATTGTCAGGGCGAGGCCGAGTCAAGTCGTGTACAGTGGCGCGCCGTCAGGTCGCCGATTGCTATCGTCAGCGGCGAGGGCGAGGGTACTGTAGCCGCGCCAGCCCTGGTCAGCGGGTAGGTGAGGGGCACTATTGCCTCGCTCCGGCTGACCATAGGCATGACAGGCTGACCCATGGCTGGATTGCGGAGCACGCCACATGTGTAGCTAGCTTGTTGGGGAAGCCTTGGTTGCGCCGGGTTCGACTGCCTTGCACCAGTGGTTGGGGCCGAGTCGACGTGTTTTGCCGGGTCGGAGAGCTTGGTCGGGTTGCGGGATTTGGCCGGGTCGAGCGACCCGGCCCGTCGCATGCTGGCTTGAGGGGCGATGCTGGCCCCGTTGTTTCGAAAAACATCTGGGTTCCGTTGCCTGCCCGAGGTTCATCCCCTGACAGTAGTCTCGAAGCTGTGAAGGTCCGCCATCTTCGGATGAGTGGGCCTTCACAGTTTCCCCCTTGAGCAAAGCAGATTCTGCGAGCGCCGGGTCCGGCAACACCCACTGTGTGCCGGTTTTCTCAGAAACCGGATCACAACATCTCGGCGATGGCGGGAACCAAGGAGTCCGTCGAATCTTGGGGCAATCCCTCGGTCCTCCCGCGGGTGCCACGTGGTGCCCGGGAGTCGGAGGGGCCTGACAGGCCACGCGCGTCACGGGACTGGGCGACAGGCTGGGGCCCGCCGCTACGCGCCCTCGGCCCATGCGCGTGGATTTATTGCGGCATCAGGGGACCGGTTGCCCTTCCCCAGACAGTTACTGTGTGTGTACGTGCACACTTATTGCGGGGTAGTGGAAAGAGCGTGTGCACCCGATCCCACTCTCCCACGTTCAAACTGAGGGTTATAAATCGGGGAGCAGGGGCAATGGATATCATTCTCGCTCGCACCCTCCTGCCCCTTGCCCTTGCCCTGCTCTTCGCAACCAACGCACTGCGGCGCCTCTTGCTCCGAGTAGAACTTCTCCGTCGTCCATTTTCTTCCTTCTTCCTTCGTCCATGGCTCTGCCGTCGGGCTCCTTGATGGGCTCGCATTTCACCGCCGAGGAAATCGCCCCATCTTCGGGCATCGCGGAGCTTGCCGCGGGAGACGGATGTCGCCGTCCGTATGCCGCGCGGCGAGCAGAGGCTGCAGCCCGAGGAGTTGGACCGCGTGATCTTCCTCACACACTTTGAGCACAGGTTCAGGCTACCGACGAGCACCTTCTTCCGCACATTCCTGGAGTTCTTTGGGCATCAGCCGCATCATCTCGGCACCGTCGCCATCGTCCAACTCTCTGGCTTCGTCACCCTCTGCGAGGGGTACCTGGGGTCGAGCCCACAATCGCCCTCTGTGCGTGCTTCTTCTCCCTGAAGTAGCAAGGCCCGTCGGTCGGAGAGTTCGCCGACTGCGGCGCCACCGTCATCTCGAAGCGGTCGGGGGTGGATTTCCCCAAGATCCCGCTAGAGGATTCTGCCAAGAAATGAGAGAACTCCTTCTTCTACGTCCACAACTTGGGTGCAGACCGCATCAATCTTCTGCCCTTCCCCCTTGCGCCTCCGCGGGCGAAGATGAACTGGGGCTACCCGCTCATGCGCCCGCCGCAGGATATTCTCAATCTCTGCGAGCGGGTGATAGTGATGAGGACGCGGGAGGGGCTCTCCGGCAACGACCTCATCGCCGAGTTCATCATGCGCTGGGTCCTCCCACTGTAGAGGCGCTCCTTCCTCATCAGCGAGATGGTGGGCCTTCAAGACCGCAACCGCATGGGGTCGGCACGGCTGATAGCGGAGCAAATCTCACACTGCGTGAACGACATCTCCAAGGCAAACCTAGGGGAGGATGGCGGTTCGGCAAGGTGCTGTACAATGACTCGAACCCGACGCCACAGGTGAGTGTCTGGTCGCCTTACTTTGCTGTTGTGAACCTTCTCATCCGTCCTGACACGATGTGGGAGGTGGTGTTGAACGCGAGCCGACATCCTAACGCCCGGGCTCTGTTGTAGGTGACGCCGATGGCACCAGGGGGCCTGCGGCACGTGGCGGGGAGGAGGAAGCCGAGGCCGACGCTGGTATGGGGCATCGCGCGGGTATGTCTTCTATTTTTCTTTATGCATCTTGACTTGTTGACCGCGGTTCGGTACGGGCGATGCTGACACTAGTTGTTGGTGCAACGGCGTTGGGCGGTGGAGGCGGCGATGTGGGCGGAGCCGGGTCGTCGCATGGGGCGGCGCCGAGCCGCCCGCACGGGAAGGACCGTGTCACGCCGCGGCCCCGGCCCCTGACGTGCACGGCAGACCCGGCCGAGGCCGGGAGGCCGGCCAAGAGGAGGCGTGACGGGAGGCCGACTCTGGTACTGGTCTTGACGGGGTAAGATTTATCTTCTACATGCGTCCGGGCTTACTGAGCCGGCCTTGTTTCTTTTTGTTCATCCTGTCTTCTTCTTCAGGTCGCCAATTGGGTTGGCGAGGGCGGCGGTGGAGGGCGAGACCGCCGAAGGGACCGCGTTCCGCAGGAGCCGGTCCGACCTCGTCGACCAGGGCGAGGTGGAGGGGTGGGCCGACTCGGACCTCGGCCTGGACCCGAATGACGCCGAGGGCTTGGCCTGGGGCGACAGGAACAAGGCTGAGGCGGAGCTGGAGGCGACGTCGGTCCGGGCTTGGACCGACGTGGCAGCGGCATGGGCACGGGCCGGTGCGGAGCCAGCATGGTGCGAGATGCTGGAGGGCACGGTGGTGGCGGCAACGGTCTGCACGATGGTGACGCGAGGGCCGGGCTGAGGTGGTAGTCCTTGACTTGGAGGTCGTGGACATGGAGGATGATACCCCACCGCGGGTCGACGTTGTTGAGCGAGCGGGGGCTGATGGCGGTGGAGGTGGCGCCTCCTTGGAGGAAGCGCTGCGGGTGCTGGCACGTGAGGCATCGCCGGGTCAAAGGCGGCGATGCAGGGAGTCCTAGCGTCCGGGTCGCTGACGGCGCCGGAGCGGGTGCCGGAGGAGGTGCCGGCCGCGTCGGAAGCGGCCGGCGGTGAGCACGCCTTGGTGCTCCGTGCGGAGGGACGCCGGTCCGTGGCACCATAGCTGGCGCGAAGTGGGGGCACTACAGTCTTCGGGCCTTAGACCCCGGAGGAGGCGGCGATGGACGCTGTCAGCTGCCGCCTATGCGGCCGGACGGACCGGCTCGAGGCCTTCGCCCAGGACGAGGTGGAGCAGACGCGCGACCTGGAGCACGCCGTTCTAGTAAGCTTCTTCTTCTTCGTGATTTCTCCATTGTGGGGGCGCGCTAGCACACCCACCAGGTGTAGCCCCAAGATTCAGGCCAACTGTGTAATAGTTGGGCCCAATCTTAAGTCTTGCTTTCTTGTTTGCTAAACTCTTCTTTTTGCAGCCGAGGTGCTGTCCTGGCGAACTCGTCTGCTCTGGGCCGGTCACCACTATGACCAGCTCGTTGCCGATATCGGCTGCCTTGGCGTCGAGGCGCCGAAGGCGAGGGCGGAGGCGGCCGCGGCCCGGAGGTCTCTCGACGAGGCCGACCAGCTGCATGAGTAGCTGGCGTATCACAAGAGCCGCCTCGAGGCCGAGGTGGAACTCCTTAAGGCAGAAGCCGCCAAGGCGGTGGAGGCGCACCAGGCCCTGGTCGAGGCGGACCAGCAGCATGGCCGGCTGGCTGACGACAAGGGCCGTCTCCAGGCCGAGGTGGATCACATGCGGGAGCAGGCCACCGCGGCTGAGGGGGCCCGGCAGGATGAGGCTCGTCGTCGCGAGGCGGCCAAGAAGGAGGCCCACGACAAGGGCACCGAACTGAAGGCGTCCCTTTCCAGGGCAGCTGATCTAGAGAAGGCGCTCCAAGAACGCGACCTCTCCATTGAACGAGAGCAGCATGGTACGTTGCTCGAAGCACAGCACCTGGAAGAGTCCTTCTCCAGTAAGTGCTTTTCTTGCATTTTGCCAGGTCGGGGTCCGGTCTTTCGTCCTTGTTGTTCTTCTTTTGATATGCTTCGTCTTTTGTGTCAGGGGCTTTCCCAGAGATGCAGTGAGTGGCGCGTCTTCGTCGCTCGTGCTAGTGCTGAGATGGCGCTCCGGTTCGCGTTGTCCTGGCATCCGAATCTTCAACTGGACGCGCTGATGGGCCAGCGGGCTGGCTCGGAGCGGCTGTTGGAGGAGCAAGCCGGCCGGATCGCCTCCCGGGCCAGCTACATCGCCGAGTTCGCCTTCCACGACGAGTTCCATCCAGAGCGGACGGAAGACGGCAGGGTCGTGGATGGCGATGACTACGGCCTGCTTCTCCATGATCCAGAGGGGAGCTTGGAGGAGACGGGCGTCTACCACGACGAGGGTGCTGATGAAGACACCGGTGCCTCGCTGGACCCGGAGGCCGCCAGGGGAGAGACGTCAATGCCGCGACGCAACACTGGAGATGCCTCAGACATTCTTAGTAGAACTTGTTAAGTAGAAGGTCCACCCACCCACTGGGCTTTTTAGGTGTAATGAACTCGGGCCGTGGGCCTTCTTAAATATTTATGTGGAAATGTCATGAGTGTTTTTGCTTTTGCCTTCTGTTTTTATAACCGCTTTCCTGCGTTTCTCCCTTCTCAAAACCTCCCCCCCGGCCGAGGCTCCGGTCTGTGACAAGGAGTTCGGTTCTTCGAGAGGAGCGTGCAGGAGTTGGGTTTTTCAAAATGTTGAGCGTGAGCGAAACACCCACTAGGCCGGCTTGCGGCAACCCGGTGAAGCCGGTTGGCGAGCAGCCGGTTGTGCGACTGTTTGTTTTCTGAGCGACGGGCTGGGTTGATCGACCCGACAACCTTTGATTTGGCGTTTGAAGCATGAAGGAGCTTTGGCCCGTTGTGCTTGTCGGCCGACAGCCGAAGCTGGATCTGTGGCTTTTAGACGAAGTGGGGGGCCGTGACATCCTTACTGTATCAGGAATCACCAAGTAAGGCGGCAGGGCGGCGATTGAGCCGGCCAGCCCCCGAGCCCCCGAGTCGAGCTGGTCAAACCGGTGGCCGGGTTCAGTGGCATAATAAAGTAGGTACACAATAAATTGGTCAACAAAAGGCAACCCCCGAGTCTCGTTCGGGAACCCCATAGTTTCAGGCGTTACAAAAGGGATGACACATACACTCGTGCGGCTAGCTATAAAACGAGCGGAGGAGTTCCGCGTTCCACGGACGAGTCGTTTCTTCACCGGCGGTGTCTCTCTTGCACTTCTTTGATCCTCGCACGACGATGAGGTAGTAGGCGTTGCGATCGCGCAAGGCCCTGGTCACGATGAATGGGCCCTCCCATGGAGGGGACAACTTGTGTTGGCCTGCTTGCTCTTGGACGAGTCGGAGGACGAGGTCTCCCTCACGGGACGCGAGGGGCTTGATCTTCTTGTTATGGTAGTGCCTTAGGCCTTGCTGATAGATGGTTGAGTGCCTGAGCGCCAGAAGGCGTGCTTCTTCGAGCAGGTCGACGCCATCTTCGCGGGCTTCTCTGGCTTTGGCTTCGGTGTACATCGTGACACGCGGTGAGTCAAACTCGACGTCGGTCGGGATGATGGCTTCGGCTCCATAGACGAGGAAGAACAGGGCGAACCCGGTCGACCGATTCAGCATGGTGCGGAGACTCCAGAGGACTGCCGACAACTCATCGAGCAAGCTGCCGGGTGAACGGATGAGTGGCTTGACGAGTCGCGGCTTGATGCCAGACAGGATGAGTCCGTTGGCCTGCTCGACCTGCCCGTTGGACTGCGAATGCGCAACGGGGGCCAGGTCAAGGCGGATGCCGGAGACGGCGCAGTATTGCTCGAGCGCGCCCTTGGTGAAGTTGGTGCTGTTGTCCGTGATGATGCTGTTTGGCATGCCGTAGAGAACAACTATGTCCTTGATGAACCGGACGGCTATTGGCCCGTCCAGTTTCTTGATCGGTCTTGCTTTAATCCACTTGGTGAATTTGTCCACTGCCACCAGCAGGTGCGTCATGCCGCCTCGAGCGGTTTTGAAGGGTCCCACCATGTCGAGTCCCCAGACCGTGAAGGGCCAGGCGATTAGTATGGTGCGGAGTGCGGATGCCGGCTAGTGGCTGCGTTTGCTGAAGCGCTGGCACCCCTCACAATTGAGGACGAGTGACTCGGCATCTTCGAGGGTCGTGGGCCAGTAAAACCATGGTCGAATGCCTTGGCCACCAGGGATCGCGACGTGGTGTGGTGCCCGCATTCGCCCTGGTGTATGTCGAGGAGGATGTCGATGCCCCGATCCTGCTCGACGCAGCGCTGGAACACGCTGGTGGAGCTGCGCTTGACGAGCTCGTTGTTGATGATGATGTAGGCGGATGCCCGGAGCTGCACTTGTCGGGCCTCGGTCTCATCCATTGGGAGAACCCCATTCTCCAGGAACTCTGATATTGGGAGGGCCCACAACGGAGTCATAACCACGGCGTAGATGGTCGCCAGGGTGGGTTCTGGGTCGACCGCCCCTGAGCTGGGTTGAGCAGCCCCCAGGCCGGGTTGAGCAGCCCCCAAGTTGGGAATGGCGGCGGCTGGGTCCGGGGTGATGTCGGCCGGATTGAGCTGAGCAGCCCCCGGGCCGGGTTCAGCAGTCCCCGGGCCGGGTTGAGGCACGGCCGGGTCGTCTGGAACGTGGATGGACTCGGAGTCCGGCGATGGCTTGATGTACGGCTTGCGCTGGTGCTCGAGGGAGACACCGGATGGGATGGACTGCCGGGATGATGCGATCTTGGCGAGCGTGTCGGCTGCTTCATTCTACGCGCGCGGGACATGGAGGAACACGCAGCCCTCGAAGGACCTGGTCAGCTTCTAGACGAGGAAGCGGTAGCTTTCCATGTTGGAGTCGCGGGCGTCCCACTCGCCGGAGCACTGCTGCACCACAAGGTCTGAGTCGTCGTCGCACAGGATGCACCGGATGCCGAGTTCCTTGGCAAGCCGGAGGCCGTGCACAAGGGCTTCGTACTCGGCGACGTTGTTGGAGGCGGCGAATTGGATCTGGAGCACGTAGCGGAGTTGGTCGCCCTTCGGAGATGACAGTATGATGCCGGCCCCAAGCCGAGTCGCATCTTTGACCCATCGAAATGCTTGCGCCAATGCGTCGAGTTAGGAGGCGGCGGTAAGTACTGGGTCTCGGTCCAGTCGACGAGGAAATCGGCTAGGGCTTGAGACTTGATCGTGGTGCGGGGCTCATAGAGGATGGTGTGGCCGGCTAGCTGGAGCACCCACTTGGCGACCCGGCCAGAGGCATCCCGGCACCCGATGATTTCTCTGATAGGCGCCGTGCTGACGACGGTGACAACATGCTCTTGGAAGTACTGCTTTAGCTTCTTGGCGGTGAGATACACGCCGTAACACATCTTCTTGTAATGCGGGTAGTTCTGCTTGGAGGTGGAGAGCACCTCGCTCAGGTAGTAGACCGGGCGCTGGATGGCTTGGATCTTGCCCTTCTCTGGTCGCTCGACCACCAGCACCATGCTGACCGCCCGCGAGGTCGCGGCTATGTAGAGCAACAGCGGCTCCTTGTCGATTGGCGTGGCCAGGACTGGTGTGGTGGAGAGCATGGGCTTGAGGTCTCGGAAGGCCTCGTCTGCCTTGTCGTTCCACTTGAACATGCTCGTCTTCTTCATCAACTAGTACAGGGGTTGCGCCCTCTCGCCTAGCCGGCTTAGGAACCGGCCGACCGAGGCCAAGCATCCGATGAACTTCTGGACATCACGCAGCCGAGCCGGCTTGCGCATGCGCTCGATGGCCTTGATCTTCTCCGGGTTCGCCTCGATGTCGCATTCCGAGACGAGGAAGCCGAGTAGCTTTCCGGCCGGGACGCCGAAAACGCATTTTTCCGGGTTAAGCTTGACCTTGTATTCGCGGAGGTTGGCGAATGTTTCCTTCAAGTCGTCGAGGAGCATGAGGTGCTGCTTGGTCTTCACCATGATGTCGTCCATGTAAACGTGGATATTGCGGCCGAGTTGCGGCAGCAGGCATTTCTGCATGCAGCGTCGGAAGGTGGCGCCGACGTTCTTCAAGCCGAACAACATGGTGATGTAGCAGTATGCCCCAAAGGGCGTGATGAAGGACGTCTTCAGGGCATCGGCCGGGTCCAGCTTGATCTGGTGGTAGCCGGAGTAAGCGTCCAGGAAGGATAGGAGCTCGCACCCGGTGGTTGAGTCGATAACTTGGTCGAACCGCGGAAGAGCGAACGGATCCTTGGGACAGGCCTTGTTGAGGCTGGTGTAGTTGATACACATGCGCCGGGTCTTTTTCTTCTTCAGGACGAGGACTGGGTTGGCCAGCCACTCGGGGTGAAACACTTCCATTATGAAGCCAGACGCCAAGAGCTTGGCGACATCTTCACCGATGGTTCTTCTCTTCTCTTCGGAAAATCGTCGCAGGGGTCGACGGACAGTCTTGGCGTCCTTGCGGACGTGAAATTTGTAATCGGCGTACTTCCTCGGGATACCCGGCATGTCCTTGGGGGTCCATGCGAAGATATCTCGATTCTCACGGAGGAAGTCGACAAGCTCGCCTTCCTATTTGCTGTCGAGGCGGGCGCCTACGACAACGTACTTGCTGCAGCTGGGGTCTTCTGGGTTCAGCTTCACCTTCTTGGTCTCCTTGGAGGGCTTGAAGCCGGCTTCATCGGCCGGGTCCCTAGTCGGAATCGACATGTCCGAGGCTTCACCTGCCATGGCGATGATCCGGTCGAGCTGGCGCCGCTCCTCGGCAATGACCAGCGACTCGACCAACTTGGCGCCGTCTCGGGCGCACTCCAGGTACTTGCGGTAGTCTCCGGTAATGATGATGAGGCCCTTGCAACCCGGAATCTTCATCTTCAGATATGCGTAGTGGGGAACCGCCATGTACTTGGCGAGTGCGGGTCGGCCCAGCAACGCGTGGTACGCGCTGGATAGGTCCACCACCTTGAACCAGATTGGTTCGCGTCGGAAGTGGCCGCTGTCATTGAACAGGACGTCGAGCCGGACCCGGCCAATAGGAGAGCAGGAAAGGCCAGGTACGATGTCGTGGAAGATCGTCCGGGTCGGCTCCAGGTCCTCGGCCTTGAGGCCGAGCTTGGTCATCGTGTCACGGTAGAGGATGTTGATGTTGCTGCCGCCGTCAATGAGGACTCGGGAGAACTTGCACGTGCGCTGCGCGATGATGGTGGGGTTTGAAAGTGCTAGTTATCGACTAGAGGGGGGGTGAATAGGCGATTTTTATCAAAGTCTTCAAAACTTGGAAGTTTCGAAGACAAACAATAGAAATGACCTAATTGATATGCAACGGAAGATAAACTACAACAAGCAAGCCATAGTCAAGTATGCAATAGTGTTATGTATGAAGACTAATAGCAGCTAGGTAGTAGGATCAGGATGGAAGATAGTATGAAGCCAATCAACAATAGCAGTCAAGCAATGAAGTCAATCAGATAAGACAGATAAGCAATGACTTCACGAAGACAAACTCAAAGTAAAGGAGGCAAGAGATAGAACCAGTCACTTGTTGAAGACACGGGATTTGTTGGACCAGTTCCAGTTGCTGTGACAACAGTACGTCTGGTTAGGGAGGCTGAGATTCAACTCATAAGACCGTGTCTTCACCTTATTCCCCTTGAGCTAAGGACACACAGTCCTCGCCCAATCACTCTGGTAAGTCTTCAAGGTAGACTTCCGAACCTTCACAGACTTCATTCACCCGGCAATCCACAATGACTCTTGGATGCTCAGAACACGATGCCTAACCGGCTGGAGGATACACAGTCCTCAAGTGTAATAAGTCTTCAGTTCACATAGACAGAAAGACTTCAGTGATGCCTAACACTCTTTGGCTCTGGGTGTTTGGGCTTTGTCCTCGCAAGGATTTCTCTCTCAAAGGCTTCGAGGTGGGTTGCTCTCAAAATGACAAAAGCCGTAAACTAACTCTAAGCAGCCACCAATTTATGGTGTAGGGGGTGGGCTATTTATAGCCACAAGGCAACCCAACCTGATATGTCCGAAATGACCCTGGGTCACTAAGGAACTGACATGTGTTCCAACGGTCAGATTTCAAACACACACGGCAACTTTACTTGGGCTACAAGCAAAGCTGACTCATCCAGCTCTGGATAAGATTTGCTCTCATTGTCTTCGCTCGAAGACATAGGATTTGGGTTGAGCATCACTTCAGTCACTCTGACTTAGTTCACTTGGACCCCACTTAACAGTACGGTGGTTCCTATGACTCAACAAAGAAGAAAAAGAAACAACGAAACGACTCAGTCTTCGCGCTCCATGGTCTTCACTCAATGTCTTCTCATGTCATAGACTTCAGTGTGAATATCTTCACACACCACCATTGTCTTCAATGTCTTCATGCATTTTTAGGGGTCATCTCCGGTAGGTAAACCGAATCAATGAGGGACACTACCTGCATTATCCTGCAATTCTCACAAACGCATTACTCCCTCAACCAACTTTGTCGTCAATACTCCAAAACCAACTAGGGGTGGCACTAGATGCACTTACAATCTCCCCCTTTTTGGTGATGGATGACAAACTGGTTGAAGTTTTCAATGGGAAAGAAGTATGTGAAATTGTAAAGGATAGCGTATTGTCTTCATAAGTGGCAAGGGCTCCCCCTAAAGATGTGCATATAAATAATTTTCTTTTGGAATGCAAATGCACATGGCAGGTTGTACTTGTGGAGATCCTCTTCAACTTATGAAGATAATTCATCATGCATGCAATGATATAGCTAAGAGAATGACATGCATAATGAAAAATTGACGTCTGCAGAATGATCTAAGTGCGGAAGTTATCATCGCACGTGGAAACACAAATAAGTAGCAGACGACCATCAAGTTTAAGTGTTACAACTCAAAAGCAAGAGTTGTAAGCACTAGGCAAAAATATAAAGCAACCGCCCTTATGAACCCGCTTGAAGACTATCAACTCATATGCTTCTCCCCCTTTTGTCAGTAATGACCAAAAAGGTTTGAAGACATAGAGCATCTACTCGCCCTGATGAGGAGTAGTTGAAGCAGCAGGGTTGTCGTTGTCGTTTGGCGGTGCAGACGAACTTGGTGCAGTGTCGATGCGTGCAGAAGTAGGGGGCGGTGAAGTAGCATCGTCTTCATCATCGATGACATTGGCATTGACAGTTGCCGTGGAGGAAGAATAATCAAAGTCTTCAAGAGATGGAGTTCTTCATAGGACATCATTCCATGGAGGAGTGGAGTCAAACTTGAATCTTTCAGTGAAGCCATCGTCTTGAAGATCAGCTTCAGCACTGAGCAGGGTCAAACTCTTCCATGATCGCCGACAAGTTTTGTGAGTGACAAATGCATTCTTGGTGGCAAGGTTTCGAATGCGATTTACATCCACCAAGAGGCTTTGCATCTGACGCTTGAGCCAAAAATGATGCTTATCTTGCTTCTGATGCAGGGCCACAAGAAGTTCTCGGTCATTTAGGACCCAAGAGCGCTTCTGAGGCCTTTGAGCAACGATGCTCGCAGTGGCTTCAGTTGATGCACGATGAGGCAGACGAATATTTCCAGCCATCGGATAGACATGCGTGACAGCTTGGACTCCTTCCATAGGCTGAGTGAAGCTTTGATGTTCAGCATTCTGAAGACAAAGAGGCTTCTTGGCAGGTTCACGGTATATGGCTTCAACTGACATATCAACCTCTGGTAGGAAGATCACATGATTGCGAGCAGATGGTTGATAGTTGACAGCAGAGTGTTGCTTGATGAGGCGCATGACCCATGGAGCATAGAATTTCAGTCCGAAAAGGTCAGATCCAGATGCAGCCAGTTGCCTGATGAAGAAATCTTGCGCACTGAAGCTGATGCCATTGAGGATGTAAAAGACCAATGTCTTCATGGCTCCTTCAAGTTTTGCAACTGATGAATGTCCTTTGATAGGCCATAGAGTCTGCCTGATGATGTGATATATGGTGCGCGGCAGATACTCAAGGTCATCAACAAAGAACTCCTTTGGATATTCAGCATCACGTGGCAAAGGCTTCATCATGCTCAACATCTGGCTCATATTGGGTTCATGCTTATGGAAGATGCTCTCCAGAGCATTGCGGTGGTTTTGACAACCAGGTTCATAGAGCTCTCCGGGAGTGGATAGGCCTGTAAGCTCAATGATGTCAAGAGCTTTGGCTTCCTGATGAACATTTCCTGTCATCCACTCGAGAAACCATGTCTTCGTATCTCTGTTATAACCGCGAATGTGGAGTGTAGCATAGAATTGAAGCAATAGCTCTTCATTCCAATGTTCTTTGTTTGTGACAAAGCTGAGCAGACCAGCATCATGAAAGCAGTCAAGTCCTTCTTCTAAGCAGGGCAGTCCAGCAATGGCTTCAGTGTCGAGGCGCATATGAGGGAAAATGCGCCCTTGATCATACAGAACACAGGAGTAATAGCTTCGCTGCTGATGACTCCAGAACCGATCTGATGATATTCTTGGCTTTGTGTAGGGGTTCTTTGAGCTGTCAAAGAATGTGTTGTGGCTTTTGAAGCCATTTGCATTGAAGGACCCAACAGATGTGGCAGTACCTGGAAACCTTCGCAGTCTTGGCTTTGGCTTCTGGACCTGAGGCCTATGCTCAATGTGATAGTCAAATTGAGGACCAGAGACAGTAGGCGGAGGGACCAGAACGGGCCATCTTACGGTGATTAGCTCGCCATGGTTGTATGCTTGCTCAATTGTATAGGGACTTGGTGGCGGAACAGGAGCAGTGGCCGCAACAGTGACTTCGGGCTGCACATCAGAAGCTTCAGGAGTATTTTCAGCATTGGCTTCTGGTATGGGGCTTGGGACAGGCTCCACATTTGCTTCAGCCATGACTATGTCATCGGCTTCATTGGTGTTGGTGGTGGCAGCCTCAAGGTTTTCAACCTCCACTTACTGAGCTGGAGGGTCAGGCACAGACACGTTCACATCATGAACAACTTCTTCAGGAATGGAGGGTGTAGGGACACGTTCTTCTTGACGTTCATCATCGGCTGATGCAGCCGGATTGTCTTCAGAAGTTGGTGCTTCCGACTCAGAGACATTCTCAGCAGGAGTGGCTTCTGAAAACACTTGACGTGCAATAGGTTGATGGTGCACTTCTCCTTTTGGAACGCTCGGAAGAGGGGCTTGAGGCCTTGGTCCTTTGTGAAGCCTTTGCAATATAGGCGACGCCTTTGGGGATGGAGTGGGCAGGTCCTCATCCTCTTCAACTTGGACGGATGGTGTGGCTTGATGTTGTTGGGGAGTGTTGGGGGAGTCTTGTTCTTGCGGGCGATCAGCCCATGAAGCATCCTGAGTAATTAGCGTCAGAGGACGACCAATGCTGATGATTTCGTTGTTCATACGAACAAGCGATGATACCACATTGTATTCAATTTGAGGAAGAACTTCATCATCTTCAACATTGTCATGATGACCAATGTCTTCAGTAGTGATGGGATCAACCGCTGGAATCCCTTCAGGTTCAGGAGCCTCTGTGGAAGCAGGCTCATGAACAGTCATGAGAAGTTCTTGAGTTGTAGATGTAGGACGAACCACTGAGATGGGTTCAACAACAAGGGGCTCTGTGGGAGCAGCCCGGTTCTTCTTGATCTTGCGCTTCTTCTTGGAGGGAGCAGCATCAGAGGCTTCTGAGGTTTTCCGTTTTCTGGCTTCAGCCTCTGCGGCCCTCGTCTTCTTCTGTTCTGAAGCGGTTGACGTGACTCTTGGCTTCGAGCCAGTCATGCTGCTTGGGAAGACAATGCGAGGTTCATCTGGCCTTGAAGGTGCAGATTGGACAGTCGATTTCTTCTTCTTTGCAGCCATCCTAGGGTCGATGCCAGGACGACCAAGAGCCTTGCGCTTTTCAGCCTCATTGTAGGCAAGCACACACTTGTCAGCCAGATTTTTCATGCGCTCTCTGGAGCCTCGAGCTTCTTCATGCTTCTTGTGAAAGGCTTCTTTGAGCTCGTGCAGCATGATCTTGAAGTTCCTGACATCTTGCACGTTGAGCGTGGCCACATGCTTCTTGAACTGAGCCTTTTCATAGTCAATCTTGTGCTTCGGTTCAACGATGCACTGAGTAATAGCTAGCTCAGAAGCAATGGCGCCATTGAAGGCAACGCTGAGGCCAATTGGAAGTTGCAGATCATCAAAGCTGAGATTTAGAGTGTCAAACCACTCATCAATGAAGTTATGGATGATTGCCATGTCAACGAGAGGCAAGTTGTTGAAGATCTCTGCTTCTTCCTTGCTCTTGATTAGTTGCTCAAGAGCATCATCTGCAAGATCGTCATCATTGGACAGATCAATGTGCTCTTCACGCAGAATAGCAGCATGAGTCAAATCCTGATCAGTACTCTTGATGATTTTCTTTTTCTTCTCCGTCTTCTTGGAGATGCGGGAAAGATCGTCAGACTGCACACTGGCTTCAGGAGGTGCAGTGGCCAGTGGCTTCACACGAGAAGCTTTTGGAGGTGCAGCTAATGATGAAGCCTTAATCTTCTTTGGCTTCTGCGGCCTTGGAGGAGGAGGTGGGGCTTCATCAGAATCAGCATCATTGTCAGAATGATGCACTTTGGCACCTTGTACCAAGATGTAGGAGATGAGGCCATCAAGGTTTGCAAAGGGGCCAATTCTATTTTCTTCAGCTTCACGTGTGCCATCATCACAGGGAGCAGAGGGGCCAGGATTGAAGTCTAATCCCCATGACTTCTTGTTTTCCTTTGCCGAAGCCTTAGCATACTGGAAGTTGCGCTTAAAGAGATTGTCGTCACGACACCAGAGCAATGATGATGGGTCGGCTTCTTCAGGCTGTGGTCCACGGACCATGCAAGGATAGAATTCTTGCGCAATGGCTTCAGCTTTGTTTTTGGGGGGAAGGCCTCGATAGAGAATATCACCCCAAGGGCTCTTGATCGCATTCTTCTCAGCGTACTCCTGGGTCACAAACTTGTACTTGAACCGTTGTTCAGCCCAATAGCGTCGAATCCATTGGATCCGAGTCTTGCGCTGATTGTAATCTTCTTCAGGATCTGTTTTGTAGATTTCTGCAAGATCATCAGGCAGATCCTTTGAAGTTCCCCCATGACGCTGTCTGCCACCCTTCCTTACTGATTTCTCTACAGCCATGAACTTTAAACTGAACGGTTTCAATATGTTCAAAGGCTTCAAAGGCTTTGGCTTGCTGGTCAGACAAGAACTGGCTTCAGGAG
Organism: Triticum aestivum; assembly: GCF_018294505.1. Lineage (NCBI taxonomy): Eukaryota > Viridiplantae > Streptophyta > Magnoliopsida > Poales > Poaceae > Triticum > Triticum aestivum. The sequence goes on from NC_057807.1 coordinate 381,263,106, forward strand.
AATCAATGTGTTTCTGTAAGAATTCTGCAAATGAATGTACACTATGAGAACCTAGGGATTCTCCCACGGACATGTACCTGTGACAGCATTAGAGATGCGAGGGAAGGGGAAGAGGTCATATGCATTCTCAGAAGATTTTGAAGATAAATCAGTTTGAAGACATTGACCTCATGTTGCGTAAGACATTCACTTATATGTTGAGAGTTGGTTCCAGATTTTTATGAATCCGTGAATAAGTACAAGTGAGGAATCTAACTAGATGTGAAGCTTAAGTGAATATACTAGGCAGTATGAGATGCAGACAGAATAGATCTAACTTTGTATAGACAGAAACCAATTTTGGTAAATTGGATGAATCATTGAGGATCAAAAAGCGAGTAAAAATAGAGTTATATTTACCACACGAAGAACCGCTAGATGGGATGAAAGGAGACCGAGCAGTTCAATCCACCGTGCCCTAACTTCGCGACGGAGGACACCTACGGCAGCGGCGGAGAGGACGATGCCCGCGGCCGGCGTGAGGACGGCGTCGGAGAAGTCGTGGCAGCTAAGCGCTTCGTCGTTGGCGTCGTCGCGAGCTAGCGGTGGCGCTAGGGTTTTGAGGAGGTGGAGAGGTGGAAGAAGGTTTTCTTGACCGCAGGGGACACGTATTTATAAGTAGGTGTGCAGCACAGCGCAATTACGCAGGTGCCCCTGTCTGTTCACATCCGTGGGACACGTGGCAAGCATGCAACATACTCAGAGTTGTCCCACATTCCCACGCCCGCCAAGTTTGTCGGATGGTTGTTCCGGCTTCTCCGGATATCGACAATAAAGATGAATCATTTAAATAGGACTTGATGTTTGTCTCTGTGTCTTCTGCTGACAAGGATGTAGAGAAGACATTTGACAGTTTCAATAGAATGCATATGATTTGGACAGACAGAGTTTGAGATAGTAAGCATAGAGAGATTAGGGTCCAATCACATTCACTTAGTTCAAAATATTCAACAATGAAGGCATAGCTATAAGTGAATGTTGTAGAGGACAAAATACTAGTATATATATATATATATTTGAGAAAGCAATCAACTCAACATAGTGAAGTAAATCATGAAGATAAGTTGAAAGTTGAAGACAAATCAATATGCGAAGATATTCAACAATAACGCCATGAGTGAAACACATCAAACCAAGAAATTTGGTGGTGGCGTTACCCATCGTATAGGAAGTATTAGACCCAGACACGACGCACAATTATCGTGGTGCTCTGAAGTCAAATTCCACATTAATGTCTTCACACTCAGAATGTAAGTCTTCATTGACTGGAGATATACTTTACTTCGTGTGTTGCACATCTAAGTCATCAACATGCATAAGTGTTAGGATGTGTGCCTGATCACAGGACATTTGAGGATTCCAAGATATTTAGCTCACACCGTAACTTGGAAAACCTTTTCTCATCCAAGGGCTTTGTGAAGATATCTGCCAGTTTCTCTTCAGTGTTGACGTGAATGATGTCAATATCTTTCTTCATGACATGATCTCTGAGAAAATGATGACGAATTTCAATGTGCTTTGTCTTCGAGTGCTGAACTGGATTGTTGGCAATCTTGATGGCGCTTTCGTTGTCGCAGAAGAGAGGGACTTGCTTCAGATCGATGCCATAGTCCTTGAGAGTTTGCTTCATCCACAGAAGCTGAACACAACAAGATCCAGCAGCAATGTATTCAGATTCAGCAGTTGAGAGTGATACACAGTTCTGCTTCTTTGAAGACCAACAGACAAGTGATCGTCCCAGAAAGTGACATGTTCCTGATGTTGACTTGCGATCCACCTTGTCACCAGCATAATCAGCATCCGAGAATCCAACCAGATCAAACCTTGAGCCCTTTGGATACCATAATCCGAGTGTTGGTGTGTAAGCCAAATATCTAAGAATTTGCTTCATAGCTAAGTGATGTGATTCCTTTGGTGCCGCTTGAAATCGAGCACACATGCGAACACTAAGCATAATATCTGGCCTAGATGCACATAGGTAAAGTGAAGAACCAATCATGGAGCGGTATACCTTTTGATCGAACTCTTTACCATTGTTGTTGGGACCAAGATGATGTTTGGCTGGCATTGGCGTCGTGTAACCTTTGCAATCTTGCATGCCGAACTTCTTCAGGCAGTCTTTGAGATATTTTTCTTGAGATATGAAGATGCCATTTCTTTGCTGACGAATTTGAAGACCAAGGAAGAACTTCAGCTCACCCATCATGGACATCTGATATTGCTCTTGCATCATGTATCCAAACTCATCACTATACTTCTGGTTGGTGCAGCCGAAGATTATGTCATCCACATATATTTGGCACACAAAAAGTTCACCATCATATGTCTTCGTGAAGAGTGTGGGATCTAGGGATCCTGGTTTGAAGCCTTTGCTCTTCAAGAAGTCCTTGATTGTATCATACCAAGCGTGAGGAGCTTGTTTGAGGCCATACAGTGCTTTGTTTAGTTTGTACACCATATCAGGATGTTTTGGATCTTCAAAGCCAGGTGGTTGAGCTACATACACTTCTTCTTCAATCTTGCCATTGAGGAAGGCACTTTTCACATCCATTTGATATAGCAAGATGTTGTGGTGATTAGCATAGGCTAGCAGTATGCGAATAGCTTCAAGCCTAGCCACAGGAGCAAATGTTTCATCGAAGTCAATTCCTTCAACTTGAGTATATCCTTGTGCCACAAGACGTGCTTTGTTTCTAATGACTTGACCATGCTCATCTTGTTTGTTCCGATATATCCATTTTGTGCCAATAATGTTATGCTTGCGAGGGTCAGGGCGCTTGACAAGTTACCAAACATTATTCAGCTTGAACTGTTGAAGTTCTTCTTGCATGGCTTGAATCCATTCAGGTTCCATAAAGGATTCAGCAACTTTCTTGGGTTCAGATATTGATACAAATGAAAAATGCCCATAGAAATTTGCTAACTGTGTTGCTCTTGATCGAGTAAGCGGACCAGGTGCGTTGATGCTATCAATTATCTTCTCAATTTGTACTTCATTTGCAACACGAGGATGAACTGGACGAAGACCTTGCTCATGCTGATCATTGTCATCATTGGAAGGATTGTCTTCGGTCTGAGCATTATCTTCTGGTTAGTTTGGTGCAGAAATGATAAGTTCCTCTTCAGGCTGTGCTTCAGAGGGCATGATTTCACCAGTTCCCATCAGCTTGATAGATTCACTGGAAGGAGCTTCATCTAGTGTGCTTGGCAGGAGTTCTCGTTGTGAACCATTGGTTTCATCAAATCGCACGTCCACAGTTTCAACAATTTTGTAGTGAAATAGGTTGAAGACTCTGTAAGAGTGCGAGTCCTTTCCATAGCCGAGCATGAAGCCTTCGTGAGCTTTGGGTTCAAATTTTGACTTGTGATGGGGATCCTTGATCCAACACCTAGCACCAAAGGCTCTGAAGTAGCTAACATTTGGCTTCTTGCCAGTAAGGAGCTCATAGGATGTTTTGCCGAGAAGCTTATGGATGTAGACACGGTTGATGATGTGACAAGCTATATCAATAGCTTCAGGCCAGAATTTTCTTGGTGTCTTGTACTCGTCGAGCATTGTTCGAGCCATCTCAATGAGGGTTCTGTTCTTGCGCTCAACAATGCCATTTTGCTGAGGTGTGTATGGAGCAGAAAATTCATGAGTGATTCCCATTGTATCCAGATAAAGATCAAGCCCGGTGTTCTTGAATTCAGTGT
>NC_057807.1:381266952-381268145 GCF_018294505.1 Triticum aestivum
TGTTATCACTTCTGATATGCTTGATCTTGATGCCATAATTGTTCGTTGCTCTATTGGCGAATCGTCTGAAGACATCTTGTACTTCAGTCTTGTAGAGAATTATGTGCACCCATGTATATCTTGAGTAGTCATCAACAATGACGAAGCCATAGAGACACGCCGTTGTTGTGAGGGTGGAGTAGTGAGTAGGGCCAAATAAGTCCATGTGCAACAGCTCAAAGGGTTGAGATGTCGTCATGATTGTCTTCGAGGGGTGCTTGGCCCTAGTCATGTTCCCAGCTTCGCAAGCACCACACAAATGATCTTTCTTGAACTTGACACCTTCGATGCCTATGACATGCTTCTTCTTGACGAGTGTGTGTAAGTTCCTCATGCCAGCATGCCCCAGCCTTCGATGCCAGAGCCAGCATTCTAAAGCTTTTGCAATAAGACATACGGCAAGCTGTGGACCTGCTGAGAAATCTACCATGTAGAGATCACCTTTCCTGTACCCTTCAAAGACTAGAGACTTGTCAGATTCCATTAGTACAAGGCAACGATATTTTCCAAATATCACAATCATGTCTAAGTCACAAAGCATTGAGACAGACATTAAGTTGAATCCAAGGGATTCAACAAGCATCACTTTATCCATGTGTTGATCCTTTGAGATTGCAACTCTACCTAAACCCAATACCCTGCCTTTACCAGTGTCAGCAAATGTGATTTGACTCTTGTCGGATGGACGTAAGGTTGAGTCCATGAGAAGACTTCGATCACCAGTCATATGATTAGTGCATCCGCTGTCCATAATCCATTCTGAAGCACAAGGTGTCATACCCTACAGTGCAGTTAGGAGGATAGGCTTCACAATGTGTGTTGTGAAGCATAAGCAGTTGACGCACACTTGGATTATCACAGCTTAGATGAAAGTTAGCACACAGTATGAAAGGTAAGCGATTCATATGTGGAATACATAGTAAGTCATTTTATCATGCGTCCCTTTGTGTTTTAGGTCCCCAGCAATAATATCGGACGCCTTGATTGCTGGCTGGAGACCATGTTCTGCAAAAGAGAGTTATTTCTTCTTCACCACCCACATCTCTAGGGGTGGCTTAGAAGCAATGAGTCTAAGTGCAGCATCTGAGAATTTCGGCTTTGGAGCCCTCGCAAATAGCCTTGCAGGAGATGAATGATACTCATATGAATAAGCA
>NC_057807.1:381268229-381270574 GCF_018294505.1 Triticum aestivum
AAAAGTTCTTAGTACTATGAACATAGCGGTTTGAAGACACGCGCTCATATTCATAAGTTTGAGTATGATTTCCCTGCAAAACATTAGCGTTAGGGTGACTCAGGTGAGTCATGTTTCTGTATGAAGCCGTTGGACCATGGGACGCCTTTGGTCTGGGGTTTGTCTTCTTGCCTGGTGGTGTCATGACAACATTCACAGGAAGATTCTCAAGACAGCTTTTGGGAACCCAGATCTTCTTCATTGGCGGTCCATTCCTGCAGTTAGTACCAATATACGTGGCAAACACTTCACCATTCTGATTTTTGAATAGTTAATAGTTTGCATCAAAGGATTCATCAATGATAATAGGATTAGCACATGTAAAGCCAGATAAAGTGGATGGATCCACTGAAGGTTCCTTTGCAGCAACCCATGTGGTTTTGGGATACTGCTCAGGCTTCCAGTAGGAACCATCAGCATTCATTTTCCTCTTGAACCCAACACCCTCTTTTCTAGGGTTTTGGTTCAGAATCTACTTTTTGAGGACATCACAAAGTGTCTGATGCCCTTTCAGACTTTTATACATCCCTGTTTCAAGCAATGTCTTCAACCTAGCATTTTCATTAGCAATAGTAGTGGTATCCTCAGTAGAGGGGTTAGTTACCACATTAGTAGTTGAAGACAGAGCAACAGTAGTAGCATTGGAACATTCAGCAACAGAGGCAACGTTATCACGCTCAATGCATTTTAAACATGGTGGTTCAAATTCATCCTGAGCAACGCTGATTTGTTGAGCAAGTAATGAATCGTGCTACTTCAGAAGATGTTCATAATCCACTCTTATCTTTTCAAGATCTTGCTCTCTTTGAAGACATTCAGAAGAAAGTTTCTCATGATCAGACAAGAGAGCATTATGTTGATCTTGAAGGGCGTCAAACTTGGAATGAAGTCTCTGAAGACTCTCAGCCAAAGCTTTTGACTGATCCATTTCTTCGCCCAACATATCATCGCTCTTACTAAGCATGTTTTGAATCTTTTCCAAAGCTCTTTGTTGTTTAGTGGCAAGGGAAGAAAGTTTGACATAACTGGGGCCAAATTCATCACTTGTTTCATCATCACTGGTTTCAGAGAGGTAGCATTCAGTTACCTTAGCACCCCCTGCCATGAGGCATGGTGAAGATGAAGACGATTCAGGTGGAAAGGTCATCTCCTTAAGAGACTCCTTGTAGTCATCATGCCAAGGATCATGACGATTAAGATGACTTTCATAGACCTCAGAAAGCCGGTCCCAGATTAGCTTCGCGTGATTGAGGTGCATGACGTTCCTGAACTGATTTCGGGACAGGCAAGAGCAGATGACATCCTTCGCTGTGAGGTTCAGTAGGGTGTACTTGCGAATGTCGTCAGCCTCCGCCATCTTGCATAGATCGGTAAGACCAATCTCAGTGACGGTCCATAGTTTGTTGTCCATAGCCATGAGTCGTTTCTTCATCATGGCTTTCCACCGAGGATATTCATGACCGTCAAAGGTGGGGCAGGATACATTCCTCAATCCTGCAGTCGACATAGCTAAACTCCAGGTGGTTAAACCGAATCACATAGAACAAGGGAGTACCTTGCTCTGATACAAATTGAAAGTGCTAGTTATCGACTAGAGGGGGGTGAATAGGCGATTTTTATCAAAGTCTTCAAAACTTGGAAGTTTCGAAGACAAACAATAGAAATGACCTAATTGATATGCAGCGGAAGATAAACTACAACAAGCAAGCTATAGTCAAGTATGCAATAGTGTTAACGTACGAAGACTAATAGCAGCTAGGTAGTAGGATCAGGATGGAAGATAGTATGAAGCCAATCAATAATAGAAGTCAAGCAATGAAGTCAATCAGATAAGACAGATAAGCAATGACTTCACGAAGACAAACTCAAAGTAAAGGAGGGAAGAGATAGAACCAGTCACTTGTTGAAGACACAGGATTTGTTGGACCAGTTCCAGTTGCTGTGACAACTGTATGTCTGGTTAGGGAGGCTGAGATTCAACGCAAAAGATCGTGTCTTCACCTTATTCCCCTTGAGCTAAGGACACACAGTCCTCGCACAATCACTTTGGTAAGTCTTCAAGGTAGACTTCTGAACCTTCACAGACTTCGTTCACCCAGCAATCCACAATGACTCTTGGATGCTCAGAATGCGACGCCTAACCGGCTGGAGGATACATAGTCCTCAAGTGTAATAAGTCTTCAGGTCACACAGACAGAAAGACTTCAGTGATGCCTAACACTCTTTGGCTCTGGGTGTTTGGGCTTTGTCCTTGCAAAGATATCTCTCTCAAAGGCTTCAAGGTGGGTTGCTCTCAAAATGACAAA
>NC_057807.1:381270584-381283680 GCF_018294505.1 Triticum aestivum
AAAGCCGTAAACTAACTCTGAGTAGCCACCGATTTATGGTGTAGGGGGTGGGCTATTTATAGCCACAAGGCAACCTGACCTGATATGTCCGAAATGACCCTGGGTCACTAAGGAACTGACACGTGTTCCAACGGTCAGATTTCAAACACACACGGCAACTTTACTTGGGCTACAAGCAAAGCTGACTCATCTAGCTCTGGATAAGATTTGCTCTCATTGTCTTCGCTCGAAGACATAGGATTTGGGTTGAGCATCACTTCAGCCACTCTGACTTAGTTCACTTGGACCCCACTTAACAATACGGTGGTTCCTATGACTCAACAAAGAAGAAATGGAAACAACGAAACGACTCAGTCTTCGCGCTCCATAGTCTTCACTCAATGTCTTCTCATGTCATAGACTTCAGTGTGAATATCTTCACACACCACCATTGTCTTCAATGTCTTCATACATTTTTAGGGGTCATCTCCGCTAGGTAAACCGAATCAATGAGGGACACTACCTGCATTATCCTGCAATTCTCACAAATGCATTAGTCCCTCAACCAACTTTGTCGTCAATACTCCAAAACCACCTAGGGGTGGCACTAGATGCACTTACAGGGTTGAGGACGAGGGTGTAACCACCCGGATTCGGCATCACTGCCGGGTGATCCTCCCGGGTCCAAGTGATCGGGCGACCTGACCAGTGCATGAATTCCGGCTTGGCCGGCACAGCGGTATTCACCTCCTGCCGAAGGAGGCGCTCCCTGCGCTTGTCGTTGCAGAGGCTGGTGAAGACGATGTAGGCCGCATTCTGGTCCGAGAAGGCGTCGTCGCGCATCGCGCCGCCAGCCAGAGGTGGCGGTGGGTGTGGAGGCGGCCGCCCCGCGCCTGGAGCCGGAGCCGGAGGAGGCGGGACGTCGCCCATCATGATGCGCTTGGTGATGGCGCACTGCAGAAGCGTGTACGTGAATGGTCTTGCGCCGCTGTGGTGCTTGTAGGGGGCATCGAGCATCTCTTCGAAACTCATGGTGGACTGCCATGCCATCTTGCCGGTCTACCGATGCTTTGCCACCGGGTCGGCCACGGGCTCGGCGGCCGCGATGAGCCAGCTGTCGAGGCGCTGCACCGGCTGGTCAGCCTTGCGCTTGTTGTTCTGGTGATGCTGCTGCCGGCTGCTTTCGCAGGCCGGCTTCAGAGGGGGAACTAGCTTCGTCTTGCCGGCTTCGTCCAGCGCCACCTGGATCTTCATGGCGGGATCGGTGTTGGCGTATTTGTCCGACTTCACCATGAGCGCGACCATGGTGGCCGGCTCGGAGCGCAAGAGCTTGTGCTTGAGGAGGGTGCCATCTCGGCACCCATTGACGAAGTACTGGATCGCCTGGACTTCATGGAGGCCCTGGCAGCTGTTTCGGAGCCCGGTCCAGTATGCGAGGTACTCGCGACCGGTCTCCATTGGCCCCTGCACGCACATGGCGGCTGGATAGGGAGGTCGGGTTGCTTGTAGGTCCCCGTGAAGTTGCGGACGAAGGCCTCCTCGAAATCGACCCATGTGTTGATCGTGCCCATCGGCAGACTGTTCAACCATGTGCGGGCCGACCCCTAGAGCATGAACGATGTGTAGCGCACGGCGAGACGGCGATTGGCACCAGTGATGCCAATGGCCGTGGTGTAGTCGGCGAGCCAGTCTTCTGGCTTCACGGTCCCATTGTACTTGGGGGTGTCGCGGGGAGCATGAACCCTTTGGGAAAGGGCTCGTCCCGGATGCATGGGCCGAAGCACGCTGGCCCAATAGTGCCGCTCTCCTCCACCTCCAGGGAGCGAGCGAGCTGATCGAGGCGATGGCGAGCGTCGGCATCGTCGATGGCACCTGGGCCGAGTCGACTGGCGGCCAAGCCCCGGGGGGGCGGGTTGGTTGGAGCCGGACGTCGGCCATGCTGGCCGGGTCCATGCTGGGTCTCCGGGGCGAACTCGTCGCCCAGGACGCTGGCGGCTGTTGCGGCCGGGTCGTGCCGAGTCCGGACTTGGCTGGAGTGTGCCTCGCCGGGGGGCGAGGAAGCCGTGTGCAGGAGTTTGCCGGGTCTACCAAGGCGGGCGAAGCCGGATCTCGCCGGCTTGGCGAGCTCGTTGAGGCGATCCTGCTGGGTGTTGTCCGCGTTGAGGAGTTCACGCATCCGCTCGATGTGCTCTTGCAGCTCCTCACCCATGAGCCAGTCTAGGCCGACCACAGCTGCCTGGGCAGCACGCATGTTCTTCACTGGGGTCTCGTTGATGGTCCGGATGGTGCCGAGGGCCCGGCCGATCGCTCCTCCCCGGGTATGCACATCAGCGACCCGGCTTGGCTCGGCTACGGCAGGCGCGAATCCGTAGGCGGCGTTGTGCTCCAGCTGACTGGCTTCCAGGCGACGCTTGGTCGCGGTGAGCGTCTTGGACAGGTCCAGCATCTGCTGGCGCCTTTCCTCGAGCTGAGTTCGGGCCTCTGCGACGTTGGAGGTGTCAATGTCGGTGCCGATGGGGATGCGGAGGCTTTGCATCACGGCCCGCAATGGATCGGACGGCTCGGTCTGTTCCGCTGCGGCCCTGGCTTTTGCGGCCTTCCTTGACTTGCTCGACGAGGAGGAGGCGCCATCGCTGGTGACAAAAACCTCCACATGGACGTCCATTGCACTGGCGGAAATGCCACCACCGAGGGAGAGTGGGGAGTCGGAGTAGCTGAGCACCTCGCTGGGGTACTCATCGGCCGTGAACGCATCGGAGATGTCCAGCGTGGCGAAGGAGGCGGCGAGCGCGCCGACGACGTCGTCCGCTAGCGTGACGGACTCGTCGGAGTAGGAGAGGGACCCCGTCTGAAGATGCTCCCAGCCAACTCCTCGAGCTGCCCCATGGTGGGCGCCAACTATCGTGGTGGGTGCACGGCAGATGCCAAGGGATTGCTAAAGAGAGGAGGAGGCTCGAGGGCGCTGGTGGACTCTAGAGGCGGGGTTGGCATGAGCTAGCGCGGGACATAGCCAGGTTTGGGGCTCTCCGGAGAGATAATACCCTTAGTCCTGCCGAGTGTAGTTTGATGTTTGATAGTACAATGTTGCTCCTGGAGCTGTATGGGAGAGGAAGGGAGCTGGCCAAGGCTTAGGCTGCCCTTCTCTCCGAGGTTGCCGTTGGGTGGCTAGTTCTGAGATTGCTTGCTCATGTTCTCTACATACATCACATATCATGCCCGTATATGCGTGGGCTCCTGGGGGGTTTTATAGACCGACCCTCTAGGGGTACAATGGTAACACTGTGAGTCAGTGGTTACGGGTTCTCGGCATCCGGGAACCCGGGCTGGGTCCCTCTAGGGGCCTGTGGTTGGCCGGGTTCCCCTAGGTGCGGGCCCCGCATGCCTAGGCGAACTGCGCGCCGTCTTGTCGATCGTCAGGGCGAGGCTGAGTTGTGTCATGTACAGTGGCGCCTCGTCAGGTCGCCACTTGCTGTCATCAGCGGCGAGGGCGAGGGTACTGTAGCCACGCCAGCCCTGGTCAGCGGGTAGGTGAGGGCCACTGTTGCATCGCTTCGGCTGACCATATGCATGGGCGGGATACTATTGCCTTAATCATCGGTGATTGAATTCTCGTCCCATCGTACGACCTGGATGAGACGGGAGCTGACCCGTGGCTGGATTGCGGAGCACGCCATGGGTGGAGCTAGCTTGTTGGGGAAGCCTTGGTCGTGCCGGGTTCGGCTGCCTTGAGCCAGTTGTTGGGGCCGAGTCGACGTGTTTTGCCGGGTTGGAGAGCTTGGTCGGGTTGCGGGGTTTGGCCGGGTCGAGCGACCCGGCCCGGCGCGTGCCGGCTTGAGGGGCGATGCTGGCCCTGTTGTTTTGAAAAAGATCCGGGTTCCGTTGCCTGCCCGGGGTTCATCCCCCTGATAGAAGGGTTCCACATCCTCTTGTCCTTGCATGCCATTTTTGAACTCATCTGAAATGTACTCGATAAAAGTATTAGTCCAACAAGAGATATGTTGTCATTAATTACCAAAATAACCCAGGGAGCACTTGTGCTTTCAATCTCCCCCTTTTTGGTAACTGATGACAACACACATCAAAGCTTTAGATAAATATATGAATAGTAACAAATAAAGCTTTGGAAGGATATGTAACATGCATAGGCTCCCCCTACATGTATCCAATAATGTAAAGGTGGAACATAAGAACCTATGAATGCATAAGCATGACAGAGCAAGCAATGAGTTACATGTATCTTGGCTATATTCATTAGAGCAGATGATGTAAATAGAATAGGTGTACCTACATGTTCATGAATCCTTCTTGCAAACAATATGTGCAGCAGCAAGAGATCATCATGCACATGAGTGTGATGCATATACTTACCTTGTGGTCTTGATCTGGCTTTGGAAGAGATGAGCTTGAGAAAACAAGGTTAGATAACACAAGAACACTCTAAATAAAGCAAGTTTAGGAAACCACAAGAATACCAAGATTGGGATGACATGTAATGAGTGAGTACTTAGTACTTTATTTGGATATAGACATGTCCGCAAAGATTAAAGATATGCAATGAATTCCAAAGATTTTCTTCCCTTAGATATGAACGCCTTCCCCCTGAATCTAATATTGGTTAATGGGAGAAGGTAGGGTAAGAGAAAATCAGAGCAAGAGCAAGGAACATTAAAGCAACAAATTGTACAATCAACTGTATATTAACATGTTTTCCCCTCTTAAAGACACGTGACTTCTCTCCTCTATTGTTAACAAGCATCTGGAGTAGCTAAGATGTACTTTCTCTCCCATGTGATAATCTTTGATGTTCTCTCTCTCCCACTTTGACATCAATTTCCAAGAAGGGAACTTCTGGAGTATGAGTCAAATAGGTTTGTTCCTTGAGACACACTACAAAGCAGCATGTAGTTTATGATGCGGGTGAGGATAAGAATCATTGAGTGGAGCTGGAAAAGAAATGAAATATGCAATGGCAAAAATCTTCTCAGTAGTGAAATCGGTGACACTGAGTGGTTTTCTTTGACAACTCCGAAATATCAGAGCCGCTGAGAGTGTGCATCGGTCAGACCGAGCTAGTCCTTTTCGGTTGAACCGATGAACTATATACAAGGAACCCTTGTAATTCAGTCTAGCCGATTTTCTAGACTCGGTGTATCTGAGTTCAATTTAGAGGAAAAATCTTTTCAACTCAGCTCACTTGGTAATTGAAATTTCACACAAATTTGCAAGGAGTTTACTGAAACATTTGCAATTAATTAGATAAGGAAACACATAAAAGAAAAGGGATCTAGATGAAGTTAAGCAAAGAAAAATAAAGAAACACAAAGACCAGAACAAATAAAAACAGAGGAACACTAGAGAACTTCATCTAGATGGGGTCGGCGACTAAGTCACCTATGTTAGAGTATATGGACTTAGGAGTTAAGTGAGATTACTTGATCATAGGTCATACTCATCGTTTAAGCTCAAAATTGGTTACCTTTTTAATTTAAGCACTTTGATGTACTTACATCTTGTTGAGTTGCTTTGACTCATGACTTGGGTCAAAGCTTCTCTAAGATGGAATAACATACCATGGGTTGTGTTGATCTTGGTCATGTAGTTGAACTTGCGTTGGATGCTCAAGGTTGATGTAGTCCATCAAAAGTTGAGAGCACCACTTGTAGTTTGAGTTCATCTTCCTACATGGGTTAGTCTAGCAAGGAAGAGCACTTGTGTATCCAAGATGACAATCATGAAACTTGATACCAAATGAAATTTGTGTATAGAAGTTGTCAAAGGATATGTTGTGCGAGCTCATCCTTCCTTCTATTCCACAACCATATAGTAGAACTTGGTGATGTAGAGATTGCTTAAGATGTGAGTGACTTGCAATCTCATATACTTGAGCTCATCCAAGTACCTACAAGGGTTAGATAACATGCAAGGGTATAAGTACAGATCCAAGACAAATGAGCATCATATTAAGAGAAATATCAAGGATTAGTCATAGAAAGGCTCATGCCTTGCATGCATCTAGATGGATTTCCTACTCCAAAATTGAGGCATCAATGATTTTCAATTCACCTCTCAACAGCAAACACTTTCTCATCAAGCGGTTTGGTGAATATATCCGCCAATTGCTTATCGGTACGAACATGCTTAAGATTGATGTCCCCTTTAGCAACATGATCCCGAATGAAATGATGACGAACTTCAATATGCTTAGTCCGAGAATGTTGCACGTGATTGTGGGCAATCTTAGTAGCACTTTCATTATCACAAAGCAATGGAACATGTTTCACACATATCCCATAATCCTCAGGGGTTTGGGTCATCCAAAGTAATTGAGCACAACATGATCCAGCGCAATGTATTCCGCTTCGGCGGTGGATAAGCATACCAAGTTTTGTTTGTTCGAGGACCAAGATACAAGAGATCTACCAAGAAATTGACAAGTACCCAAAGTGGACTTTTTATCAACCTTGTCTCCGACATAGTATGAGTTGGATTAGCCAAAAAGATCTAAAGAAGACCTCTTAGTATACCAAATTCCAAAGTTTGGTGTATGAATTAAGTATCTCACTATCCTTTTCACAGCCTTACGATGACATTCTTTAGGGGCCGCTTGATATCGTGCACACATGCACACACTTAGCATAATATCGGGACGGGAGGCACATAGATATAACAATGAACCAATCATAGAGTGGTAAACCTTTTGGTCAACTGGTTTGCTATCCTTAGTCAAGTCAAGATGTCCACTAGTAGGCATGGGTGTTTTCATACCTTTGCTTTCTTGCATATTGAACTTCTTGAATAAGTCCTTGGTATACTTTGTTTGGGAAACAAAGGCACCCTCCTTAGTTTGCTTGATTTGCAAACCAAGAAAAAATTGAGTTCACTCATCATAGAGATCTCAAAATTCTTCGACATTAGCCTTCCAAACTTTTCACTAAAATGAGGGTTAGTTGAACCAAATATGATATCATCCACATAAATTTTGCACACAAATAATTCACCATTAACCCTTTTGGTAAAAAGTGTAGAATCAATTTCCCAATTTCAAAGCCTTTTCAATAAGAAACTTAGTCAATCATTTATACCATGCTCTAGGAGCTTGTTTAAGACCATAAAGAACTTTTTGAAGTTTGTAAACATGATCATGTTTCTTAGGATTAACAAAGCCGGGAGGTTGTTTAACATAAACTTCCTCCTCGATTTCACCATTTAGAAAAGCACTTTTTATGTCCATTTGATATAAAGTAATGTCATGATGATTGGCATAAGCAAGTAAGATGCGTATGGACTCAAGTCTAGCAACGGGGCATATGTCTCACCATAGTCCATACCTTCAACTTGAGTGTAGCCTTGAAAGACGAGATGAGCCTAGTTGCGTACAACTTGTCCACCTTCATCTTGCTTATTCCGAAACACCCATTTGGTTCCAATGGGATTGTGCTTCTCATCGGGCTTTTCAACCAACATCCATACTTGATTCCTCTCGAAATTGTGTAGCTCTTCATGCATAGCGTTCACCCAATCTGGATCATCAAGAGCTTCTTCAACCTTCATAGGTTGAATACTAGAAATTAATGAGTAATGTTCACAAAAGTTAGCAAAATGAGTTTTAGAGCGAGTAATTCTCCCGGTTTGAATATCATCAAAGATTTGTTCGACAGGGTGATATATTGAGACTCTTGATCGAACTCGTGTGAGCTTTTGTTTGTGTCGGGGTGGAACATCCTCTTCATTGTCTTGTTCTTCCTCTTGTCCTTATTCATTGTCTTTGACGTTGTTTTTCTCTTGTGGAGATGGAGAGGGAGGTCGATGAGGTTCATCTTGTTGTACTTACTCATTTCCTTCATCTTGACGTGTTCCACCTATGGATACCTCTAAGTCAACTTGTGGTTCACCTTGTCGTGAAGTTGAGGCTTCCAATTGAATGGATGAGGTACTCCCTGCATTGAGCAAATTTTTCCAATAGACAAGTCTTGAATTGCTTCCAAGGGATCTTTGTCTCCTACATCAATTGGCAATTGCTCTACTTGCGAGCCATTAGATTCATCAAATTTCACATCTACCGTCTCTTCAACCTTTTGGGTGAAATTGTTGTAGACATGGTAAGTGTGAGAGTTTGAGCCGTAACCGAGTAGGAAACCTTCATGAGACTTAGGGGCATATTTTGAACGATGATGCTTATCAAGAATGTCATACTTTGAGCCAAATACTCAAAAGTATCCAACTTGGGGTTTGTTACCGGTGAGAAGCTTGTATGCCATCTTGCCGAGAAGCTTGTGAACATATAGTCGATTTGTTGCATGACAAGCTGTCTCAACCGCTTCCGCCCAAAAGTCTCTTGGCATCTTGTATTCATCAAGCATCGTTCTTTCCATCTCAATGAGTGTCTGGTTCTTCCTCTCAACAAGTCATTTTGTTGAGGTGTGTACGTAGCCGAGAACTCATGTGAAATCCGTTCTTCATCAAGAAAGGTATCCACATTGGCATTCTTGAACTCCATTCCGTTGTCGCTCCGAACCTTCTTGATCTTCACTTCAAATTGATTTTGGGCCTTGATAGCGAAGTTCTTGAAGATCCTTTGGACCTATGATTTATCATGAAGAAAGAACACCCAAATTAATCTTGAAAAATCATCAATAATGACTAATCCGAACGAGTTACCACCAAGACTCTTGTAGGCGTTGGGACCAAGAAGATCCATATGAAGTAGCTCGAGTGGTCTTCTTATGGTCATGATGTTCTTCATGGGATGACTTCCTCCAACTTGTTTTCCTGCTTGACAAGAACTACAAAGTATATCCTTGTCAAATATAACATCTTTAAAACCAAGGATATGATCACCTTTAATAATCTTATCAAGATTTCGCATGCCGACGTGTCCTAACCTTCTATGCCACAACCAAACTATAAAAGATTTAGCAATTAAGTAAGTTCTAGGTTGAGCCTTTTTAGTGAAGTGAACTATGTATTGATCACCTCTACATATACCGGTAAAGACCACATTATGATTATATCTTTGAAACACTTGGCAATCTACTTCAGTAAATAGGACATTTAAACCAAAATCGGCTAGTCTAGATATGGAAAGTGAATTGTAGCCAAGAGATTCTATGAGCCTAATATTTTGGATGGAGCTGTCATGTGAGATGGCCACCTTACCAAGGACAACCACCTTACCCTTTGAGTTATCACCAAAAGTGACATACTTTCGGGGACCATTATTTTCAGCAAGCTCTAAAAACATATCCTTGTCTCCGGTCATGTGATCGGTACATCCACTATCAAGAACCCATTCCTTTCCTCCAACCATGTAACCATGAAGGTTAGCCATAAGACCAAAGTGCCTCACTAACTCATCAAGATCAAAGTCACTATCATCATCCTCATCATAATATCCATGTTCAACATCGTCCTGTGATTGATCATTACCTAGAGAGAGTGATTCATTAGTTTTATGATCATGACAATGCACATCATTATGAATTCTAATGACTTGAGAAATGATGCTACTAATGACTCCGACATCTCCTTTGGCATGCATGAGATCACTAAGCTCAAATAGAAAATCATCAAATTTAGGATTAGTAGGTTTCATTTTATGAAAAGTTATGGAATTTTGAAGAATCTAATCTAAATTTTTCAAAGAGTAGTTTGGAAAGCATTCCTAAAGATATCTCCATATGGTATAAGCACATTAAAATGTAGGCAAGCATACAAGCAAATTTCTAGGCAATCGTCTTATGGTAAGATCAATAGCTCTAAGATTACGGGTCATGTCAAGATACTCATCAGGGGTCGGATGCAAGGGATCAATAGGAGGCACACAAGGGCTAGTAATTAATGTATTTGTTCAAATTATATTCATGGAAAATCTCAATTATCTCATTTTCCCAAGCACTAAAGAACTCACCGTCAAGCATAGGCACTCTACGTCTAATACTCCCAACCGTAGACTCATCCATCTTCCTCCAATGGTGATTAAACCAAAGTAATGGAGACCAATGCTCTGATACCAATTGAAAGGATCGAGAAGAGGTGTCTAGAGGGGGGGGTGATTATACCCTCAACAAGAAAAAGTAGCAGTTTTTATGTTCTTCAAGTTGAGGTAAGGTTTAGCACAATTTTAAGCATTCCCAATACATTTCAAGCAAGCATGGCAAGAGTATAAGTAGCGGAAAGAGTAAAGCATGCTAGTTGCAAGTAGGTAAAGGGATGGGATTGGAGTGTGTAAACGCAATGAAGACACGGAGATTTTTGGTGTGGTTCCGATAGGTGGTTCTATCGTACATCCACTATGATGGAGACTTCAACCCATGAAGGGTAACGATTGCGCGAGTCCACGAAGGGTTGACGAAGAAGCAACCTTATCTATCCCACCACGGCCATCAACCATGAAGGACTTGCCTCACTCGGGTAGATCTTCACGAAGTAGGTGATCTCCTTGCCCTTACAAACTCCTTGGTTCAACTCCACAATCTTGTCGGAGGCTCCAAAGTGACACCTAACCAATCAAGGAGACACCACTCTCCAAATGGTAATAGATGGTGTGTTGATGATGAACTCCTTGCTCTTGTGCTTCAAATGATAGTCTTCCCAACACTTAACTCTCTCACACAGATTTGGGTCTGGTGGAAAGAAGATTTGAGTGGAAAGCAACTTGGGGAAGGCTAGAGATCAAGATTCTTGTGGTTGGATTGTAATTTCCTGGTCTCAACACATGAGTAGGTGGTTCTCTCTCAGAAAATGAGTAGTGGAAGTGTAGGCATGTTCTGATGGCTCTCTCACAAATGGAGATGGGGGTGGAGGGGTATATATAACCGCCACACAAGATCCAACCGATACACACATTTGACCCAACTCGGTCAGACCAAATAGAAGAACTCGGTGAGACCGATTCAGTTTAGAATGTGAATGCTAGGAATCTCGATGGGACCGACATGATCAACTCGGTGGGATCGACGTGCTAGGGCTAGGGCAAAACCTCATCTCGATGAGACCGATTGCCTGAACTCGGTGAGATCGATTTCAGCAATGAGCAAACAGAGAGTTGGTCAGGCAAACTTCATGGGACCGATTGCATATTTCGGTGAGACCGAAATAATTACAACAGGCAACAGAGGGTTTGCAAGGCCATCTCGGTGAGACCGAGATCCGTATCGGTGAGACCAAATTGCCTAGGATTTCTGACAGTGGCTATGTCAATAGAACTCTATGGCGCCGGATAGATCAAATTAGTGGGTCCGAGAGTTACTTTAGGTTTTGGACATATGTGGAAATGAGAAAGTGGCTGAGGGTTTTGGAGCAATATCACTAAGCACTTTGAGCAAGTAGACCATTAAGCAACACCTCATCCCCTTTTAATAGTATTGGCTTTCCTATGGACTCAATGTGATCTTGGATCACTAAAATGTAAATGAAGAGTCTTGAGCCTTTGCCAATCTTTGTCCTTAGCGTTTTGAAGGGGTTTGATGTCCTCTTGTCCTTGCCACGCCATTGTTGAACTCATCTGAAATGTACTCGAATAAAATATTACTACAACAAGAGATATGTTGTTATTAATTACCAAAATCACCCAGGGAGCACTTGTGCTTTCATTGGAATTAGTGGCTTAACCGTGTGCGATGCAAGTGCGCTATGAATCACCACGACTGCACAAGCACAAGCAAAAGGTGGAGGTAGTGACTTAACCGTGTGCAATGCAAGTGCATTGTGAAATTTTAGTAGTCGCGGTACTTCAGCCATCGCCCCCACTCCTCCACCACCGACCTTATTATCAAATTGCCGTAGCCGAGGCATTTGAACCGTCGCCCTCCCTCGTCCACCACCATCTCCAGGCACTGTTACTAAAATTTTCAGTAGCCGTGGCGTATAATCAAACACCACCTGCCTCCCCTCCATAGTCAGTCCACCCGCTCCTCCCCCCTTGAACACTAGATCGCCACCGCCGCTGCCAACCCTGCCATTCTGCCCATTCCTCTTAGCTTAGATAATAAAGTTCAGGTTACCCAGTGATTTCCATATTGTCGCCCCCTGAGTTTTTAGATGAGGCATGTGGTGTCTTTCCCTGCCAGATCCACATCCCCTGCTCTAGAGAGTTGCAGCCTAAGCCCGACCATGTATCCCGGGGAGCCCGGCGAGCGTTCGGCCAAAAAGAGGTTTATCATGGTCTCTCCAGTGGGTGTTGGCGAGGTGGCCACCGTTCATCCCGACCTGTCGATCCCGGAGAAACACCTCACCATGATAGCCGGCGAGGACGTTGACTATGTTGCCATGTCGAAGGCTTCACGTCAGTGGGCTAGTGTATTGTTGTATCTCAGAAAATCTGGCTATGACATCAAGCTCGTCGACAGTGATGGCTTCATGTGGGCCATGTCACAGGTTAAGTGGTCCATCACAAACCCCTCTTGTTCAACCACCATCGTTCTCTTCGATGGCCCTGCCGCTGATCTCCTTCGCCATGCGATCAAGGATTTGCAATCCTTGTACGCCATTGAGCCCATTTTTTCATTTCTGAAGGACACGTTCTACGGCCGTGGCTTGGGATCCTCAATTGTCAAGTCAGATCTCATCGACCACGACCACAAGGAGGGCACCCACAAAGGTTCTTCAAAGATGAAACATCCCATCTGTGACATCAGAGAGTGCACCATGGATATGTGCTCTTCCAACTGGAAGGATCCCGTCCATGACATGTGAGGCAACATCCTATCAGCAAATCTTACATTTTCTTCCTTCCAACCCATACACTTTGTTGTAGTAGCTTTCGCCATGTGGTGTTTTAACTGTGACGTGTTTAATTATTTAAGTTGTCCACTTAAGTTTCACGAATGCCATATTTGGTTGTTTATAGGGAGTAGATGCCTTGTTTATTTGTATTTGGTTGTTAGGTTGGTTGAAGTGAGCATTTGACCAGTTATCAAGCAGATGCCCTGTTTATCTGTATTTGGTTGATAGGTTGGCTACAGTTAGCATTTGTCCAGTTTTCAAGCAAATACCTTGTTTATCTGTATTTGGTTTTTAGGTTGGTTGAAGTGAGCATTTGTCCAGTTATCAAGCAGATGCCATGTTTATCTGTATTTGGTTGCTAGGTTGGTTGCAGTGAGCATTTGTCATGTTTACA
>NC_057807.1:381285673-381286450 GCF_018294505.1 Triticum aestivum
ATTTGTTCGACAGGGTGATATCTTGAGACTCTTGCTTCAACTCGTGGGAGCTTTTGTTTGGGTCGGGGTGGAACATCCTCTTCATTATCTTGTTCTTCCTCTTGTCCTTATTCATTGTCGTTGGTGTTGTTCTTCTCTTTTGGAGGTGGAGAGGGAGGTCGATGAGGTTCATCTTGTTGTACTTCCTCGTTTCCTTCATCTTGATGTGTTCCACCTGTGGATACCTCTAAGTCAACTTGTGGTTCACCTTGTCGTGAAGTTGAGGCTTCCAATTGAACGGATGAGGTACTCTCCTTCACCTCCGTTGAGCGAATTTTGCCAATAGACAAGTCTTGAATTGCTTCTGAGAGATCTTTGTCTCCTACATCAATTGGTAATTGCTCTACTTGTGAGCCATTAGATTCATCAAACTTCACATCTACTGTCTCCTCAACCTTTTGGGTGAAATTGTTGTAGACACGGTAAGTGTGAGAGTTTGAGTTGTAATCTTTGTTGTAGTAGCTGTTGCCATGCGGTGTTTTAAATATGTCATGTTTAATTATTTGAGTTCTCCACTTCAGTTTCACAAATGCTATATTTTGTTTTTTGTAGTGAGTAGATGCATTGTTTATTTGTATTTGGTTGTTAGGTTGGTTGTAGTGAGCATTTCTCCAGTTATCAAGCAGATTCCTTGTTTATCTGTATTTGGTTGATAGGTTGGCTGTAGTGAGCATTTGTCCAGTTTTCAAGCAAATATCTTGTTTATCTGTATTTGGTTGTTAGGTTGTTTGAAGTGAG
>NC_057807.1:381287892-381289398 GCF_018294505.1 Triticum aestivum
CATGGAAAAGATCCACACATTGACCCTTTTTGCGTATGAGGTAATGTGATATTCATGGACAAGCATCAAGTGAGGAAACTGATAAGGATTATTAGCAAAAAGATATGAACGGTGGAGAGAAAATTACATGTTTACGCTCTATCCAACACAACCGTGAGTTGTAGGACGGTAACTCCAAACTCTACAGCCTTCTCTGTTTACTGCACATAATGAGTTGGTAGACAACAATGTCTGAATCTTCTTCATTTGCAGTGGTTCCCAAAGCAGTTTACTCAAGATTACCTTGAAAAGTACATGATTGGTGGACACGCAATGAAAGTTAAAAGTATTTCATCTAGACTATAATGAGCATCGAGAAGTCCTAATGAACACAGTGAAGGATGGGCGGACAACCATCACAAGGGGTTGGCCTAGAGTCATGCGTGCATTACGCATGGAGGAGAGCACAATATGGGCATTCCACTTCACCTTCTCCAGCAACTAGAATGTCTTTCATCTCTCTCTTTATAATCTTTAGTACAACTGTGGTTTGTCATTCTTTACTTGGTGCTTCTGTAGCTCTTCAGTATATGTACCTGTGCATTGAATTATGCAGTCGTGCTTGAACCTATATTTGTAATAAACATGGTTTGATATGAAATAAGTGATTCCCTACTTTCAAATTCGAAAATTATGAATTTTAAATGCAGGGATTAAATTAGGGATAAAATATGGATTAGACTGCACACGGTTTGCGAAAGCAAAATGTGTGTGATAAACGTGGAGATCAGACACGTTTCTTGGATCCACTATGTATGCGATCAATCTCTACAACACACACGCTCAACCAAGAAAAATGTTTGGGATTAATAACAGCATCACACATGGTTCCTTCTTATTAAATGTTTGCGGAAGTCACCTTATCACACACACTTGGCAATTATTGAATGTTTATGATGATGTGTGCATCACAAAGGTTTGGCCATAGAAGAATGTGTGCGATAGGTCTTCATCCAACGCGGGTATGACGGATGAATCGTGTGGGGTGTATTCAAGCTTCGCATACCGTTTTATAGGGACAACCATATGCACTCTTACATCGAATTGCATAAAGTCGAGGAAAATTAAATGTGTGTGATTGTCTGCTTATCGTACACGTTCTATAATCATGAACTATTTGTAATGGGTCACACATCGTAAACGTAGCACCACAGAATACCGACTGTGATGGTAATGCAAGCACAAACGAGTAGCAAGTATGGAGCCTTTGTTTTATAGGGACAAATGTATGCATCATGGCTCTCTATCGCCGACAGTGTCTAGGTCGTGTGGGAAGGACCCTCCTATCGCCCACACTCACTTGGCGAGGGTTAAAAATGCACTTGCAGAAAGGGGTTAAAACTGTTTGTATAGCACTTCGATGTACCAGTGATTTACAAATGCAAAATCTAATGCAAGCATGAGAGAGAATAGAATGGGCGAAATCAGAATGATCAAAGGGGTTTAATTGCATGGAAGCTCTGCAAA
>NC_057807.1:381289408-381290018 GCF_018294505.1 Triticum aestivum
GAAAGGAATCTTCGGAAACGTAGTACTAGTCGAACACCGAAGCATCAACGGTCTCGGGGTCTACCGAAAAAGAAGTAGCAGAGGGGGAACCCAATAAATAATAAAGCAAACAATTGGAATACAAAGCATGACATGGCAAAACATTGTGCTAGGGGCGATCTAACGCAGGGCTACGTGTTTCAGAAAATATCTGGGAATATTTTCCCGGCTCCGGGGAATTATCGGACATGCGGTCCGGAGGGGAAGGTTCCATATTTGTTGTGATGGGGGGTATGTGACAGGTATGTGGATGGCATATTCAGATTCGTCATATTTTTCTAATTGATTATATATATAAATTATTTTCATCGGAGTTATAGTTTATTTTATATGACTTTTGAAATTCAATGTATTTTCTAGATTTCTGGAATTAATTTAAAAGGAAAATTGCTAAGTGCACACAGAAGTGTACATAACAATGGGCTGCCGACGCTGGCATGGGACCCCAGTTGACTGCCAGTCAGTAGTAAACAGCCAAAGCTGACTGCATTGATTGGTCCCACTAACATGTGGGGGCCACATGTCATTGTTAGTAGGGTAAGTCAGTGGGTTAATTTAAATAGGGGGGGGG
>NC_057807.1:381291146-381310189 GCF_018294505.1 Triticum aestivum
TTCTTCAGGCTGTGGTCCACGGACCATGCAAGGATAGAATTCTTGCGCAATGGCTTCAGCTTTGTTTTTGGGGGGAAGGCCTCGATAGAGAATATCACCCCAAGGGCTCTTGATCGCATTCTTCTCAGCGTACTCCTGGGTCACAAACTTGTACTTGAACCGTTGTTCAGCCCAATAGCGTCGAATCCATTGGATCCGAGTCTTGCGCTGATTGTAATCTTCTTCAGGATCTGTTTTGTAGATTTCTGCAAGATCATCAGGCAGATCCTTTGAAGTTCCCCCATGACGCTGTCTGCCACCCTTCCTTACTGATTTCTCTACAGCCATGAACTTTAAACTGAACGGTTTCAATATGTTCAAAGGCTTCAAAGGCTTTGGCTTGCTGGTCAGACAAGAACTGGCTTCAGGAGAATCAATGTGTTTCTGTAAGAATTCTGCAAATGAATGTACACTATGAGAACCTAGGGATTCTCCCACGGACATGTACCTGTGACAGCATTAGAGATGCGAGGGAAGGGGAAGAGGTCATATGCATTCTCAGAAGATTTTGAAGATAAATCAGTTTGAAGACATTGACCTCATGTTGCGTAAGACATTCACTTATATGTTGAGAGTTGGTTCCAGATTTTTATGAATCCGTGAATAAGTACAAGTGAGGAATCTAACTAGATGTGAAGCTTAAGTGAATATACTAGGCAGTATGAGATGCAGACAGAATAGATCTAACTTTGTATAGACAGAAACCAATTTTGGTAAATTGGATGAATCATTGAGGATCAAAAAGCGAGTAAAAATAGAGTTATATTTACCACACGAAGAACCGCTAGATGGGATGAAAGGAGACCGAGCAGTTCAATCCACCGTGCCCTAACTTCGCGACGGAGGACACCTACGGCAGCGGCGGAGAGGACGATGCCCGCGGCCGGCGTGAGGACGGCGTCGGAGAAGTCGTGGCAGCTAAGCGCTTCGTCGTTGGCGTCGTCGCGAGCTAGCGGTGGCGCTAGGGTTTTGAGGAGGTGGAGAGGTGGAAGAAGGTTTTCTTGACCGCAGGGGACACGTATTTATAAGTAGGTGTGCAGCACAGCGCAATTACGCAGGTGCCCCTGTCTGTTCACATCCGTGGGACACGTGGCAAGCATGCAACATACTCAGAGTTGTCCCACATTCCCACGCCCGCCAAGTTTGTCGGATGGTTGTTCCGGCTTCTCCGGATATCGACAATAAAGATGAATCATTTAAATAGGACTTGATGTTTGTCTCTGTGTCTTCTGCTGACAAGGATGTAGAGAAGACATTTGACAGTTTCAATAGAATGCATATGATTTGGACAGACAGAGTTTGAGATAGTAAGCATAGAGAGATTAGGGTCCAATCACATTCACTTAGTTCAAAATATTCAACAATGAAGGCATAGCTATAAGTGAATGTTGTAGAGGACAAAATACTAGTATATATATATATATTTGAGAAAGCAATCAACTCAACATAGTGAAGTAAATCATGAAGATAAGTTGAAAGTTGAAGACAAATCAATATGCGAAGATATTCAACAATAACGCCATGAGTGAAACACATCAAACCAAGAAATTTGGTGGTGGCGTTACCCATCGTATAGGAAGTATTAGACCCAGACACGACGCACAATTATCGTGGTGCTCTGAAGTCAAATTCCACATTAATGTCTTCACACTCAGAATGTAAGTCTTCATTGACTGGAGATATACTTTACTTCGTGTGTTGCACATCTAAGTCATCAACATGCATAAGTGTTAGGATGTGTGCCTGATCACAGGACATTTGAGGATTCCAAGATATTTAGCTCACACCGTAACTTGGAAAACCTTTTCTCATCCAAGGGCTTTGTGAAGATATCTGCCAGTTTCTCTTCAGTGTTGACGTGAATGATGTCAATATCTTTCTTCATGACATGATCTCTGAGAAAATGATGACGAATTTCAATGTGCTTTGTCTTCGAGTGCTGAACTGGATTGTTGGCAATCTTGATGGCGCTTTCGTTGTCGCAGAAGAGAGGGACTTGCTTCAGATCGATGCCATAGTCCTTGAGAGTTTGCTTCATCCACAGAAGCTGAACACAACAAGATCCAGCAGCAATGTATTCAGATTCAGCAGTTGAGAGTGATACACAGTTCTGCTTCTTTGAAGACCAACAGACAAGTGATCGTCCCAGAAAGTGACATGTTCCTGATGTTGACTTGCGATCCACCTTGTCACCAGCATAATCAGCATCCGAGAATCCAACCAGATCAAACCTTGAGCCCTTTGGATACCATAATCCGAGTGTTGGTGTGTAAGCCAAATATCTAAGAATTTGCTTCATAGCTAAGTGATGCGATTCCTTTGGTGCCGCTTGAAATCGAGCACACATGCGAACACTAAGCATAATATCTGGCCTAGATGCACATAGGTAAAGTGAAGAACCAATCATGGAGCGGTATACCTTTTGATCGAACTCTTTACCATTGTTGTTGGGACCAAGATGATGTTTGGCTGGCATTGGCGTCGTGTAACCTTTGCAATCTTGCATGCCGAACTTCTTCAGGCAGTCTTTGAGATATTTTTCTTGAGATATGAAGATGCCATTTCTTTGCTGACGAATTTGAAGACCAAGGAAGAACTTCAGCTCACCCATCATGGACATCTGATATTGCTCTTGCATCATGTATCCAAACTCATCACTATACTTCTGGTTGGTGCAGCCGAAGATTATGTCATCCACATATATTTGGCACACAAAAAGTTCACCATCATATGTCTTCGTGAAGAGTGTGGGATCTAGGGATCCTGGTTTGAAGCCTTTGCTCTTCAAGAAGTCCTTGATTGTATCATACCAAGCGTGAGGAGCTTGTTTGAGGCCATACAGTGCTTACACCATATCAGGATGTTTTGGATCTTCAAAGCCAGGTGGTTGAGCTACATACACTTCTTCTTCAATCTTGCCATTGAGGAAGGCACTTTTCACATCCATTTGATATAGCAAGATGTTGTGGTGATTAGCATAGGCTAGCAGTATGCGAATAGCTTCAAGCCTAGCCACAGGAGCAAATGTTTCATCGAAGTCAATTCCTTCAACTTGAGTATATCCTTGTGCCACAAGACGTGCTTTGTTTCTAATGACTTGACCATGCTCATCTTGTTTGTTCCGATATATCCATTTTGTGCCAATAATGTTATGCTTGCGAGGGTCAGGGCGCTTGACAAGTTACCAAACATTATTCAGCTTGAACTGTTGAAGTTCTTCTTGCATGGCTTGAATCCATTCAGGTTCCATAAAGGATTCAACAACTTTCTTGGGTTCAGATATTGATACAAATGAAAAATGCCCATAGAAATTTGCTAACTGTGTTGCTCTTGATCGAGTAAGCGGACCAGGTGCGTTGATGCTATCAATTATCTTCTCAATTTGTACTTCATTTGCAACACGAGGATGAACTGGACGAAGACCTTGCTCATGCTGATCATTGTCATCATTGGAAGGATTGTCTTCGGTCTGAGCATTATCTTCTGGTTAGTTTGGTGCAGAAATGATAAGTTCCTCTTCAGGCTGTGCTTCAGAGGGCATGATTTCACCAGTTCCCATCAGCTTGATAGATTCACTGGAAGGAGCTTCATCTAGTGTGCTTGGCAGGAGTTCTCGTTGTGAACCATTGGTTTCATCAAATCGCACGTCCACAGTTTCAACAATTTTGTAGTGAAATAGGTTGAAGACTCTGTAAGAGTGCGAGTCCTTTCCATAGCCGAGCATGAAGCCTTCGTGAGCTTTGGGTTCAAATTTTGACTTGTGATGGGGATCCTTGATCCAACACCTAGCACCAAAGGCTCTGAAGTAGCTAACATTTGGCTTCTTGCCAGTAAGGAGCTCATAGGATGTTTTGCCGAGAAGCTTATGGATGTAGACACGGTTGATGATGTGACAAGCTATATCAATAGCTTCAGGCCAGAATTTTCTTGGTGTCTTGTACTCGTCGAGCATTGTTCGAGCCATCTCAATGAGGGTTCTGTTCTTGCGCTCAACAATGCCATTTTGCTGAGGTGTGTATGGAGCAGAAAATTCATGAGTGATTCCCATTGTATCCAGATAAAGATCAAGCCCGGTGTTCTTGAATTCAGTGTTGTTATCACTTCTGATATGCTTGATCTTGATGCCATAATTGTTCGTTGCTCTATTGGCGAATCGTCTGAAGACATCTTGTACTTCAGTCTTGTAGAGAATTATGTGCACCCATGTATATCTTGAGTAGTCATCAACAATGACGAAGCCATAGAGACACGCCGTTGTTGTGAGGGTGGAGTAGTGAGTAGGGCCAAATAAGTCCATGTGCAACAGCTCAAAGGGTTGAGATGTCGTCATGATTGTCTTCGAGGGGTGCTTGGCCCTAGTCATGTTCCCAGCTTCGCAAGCACCACACAAATGATCTTTCTTGAACTTGACACCTTCGATGCCTATGACATGCTTCTTCTTGACGAGTGTGTGTAAGTTCCTCATGCCAGCATGCCCCAGCCTTCGATGCCAGAGCCAGCATTCTAAAGCTTTTGCAATAAGACATACGGCAAGCTGTGGACCTGCTGAGAAATCTACCATGTAGAGATCACCTTTCCTGTACCCTTCAAAGACTAGAGACTTGTCAGATTCCATTAGTACAAGGCAACGATATTTTCCAAATATCACAATCATGTCTAAGTCACAAAGCATTGAGACAGACATTAAGTTGAATCCAAGGGATTCAACAAGCATCACTTTATCCATGTGTTGATCCTTTGAGATTGCAACTCTACCTAAACCCAATACCCTGCCTTTACCAGTGTCAGCAAATGTGATTTGACTCTTGTCGGATGGACGTAAGGTTGAGTCCATGAGAAGACTTCGATCACCAGTCATATGATTAGTGCATCCGCTGTCCATAATCCATTCTGAAGCACAAGGTGTCATACCCTACAGTGCAGTTAGGAGGATAGGCTTCACAATGTGTGTTGTGAAGCATAAGCAGTTGACGCACACTTGGATTATCACAGCTTAGATGAAAGTTAGCACACAGTATGAAAGGTAAGCGATTCATATGTGGAATACATAGTAAGTCATTTTATCATGCGTCCCTTTGTGTTTTAGGTCCCCAGCAATAATATCGGACGCCTTGATTGCTGGCTGGAGACCATGTTCTGCAAAAGAGAGTTATTTCTTCTTCACCACCCACATCTCTAGGGGTGGCTTAGAAGCAATGAGTCTAAGTGCAGCATCTGAGAATTTCGGCTTTGGAGCCCTCGCAAATAGCCTTGCAGGAGATGAATGATACTCATATGAATAAGCAGAAAAGTTCTTAGTACTATGAACATAGCGGTTTGAAGACACGCGCTCATATTCATAAGTTTGAGTATGATTTCCCTGCAAAACATTAGCGTTAGGGTGACTCAGGTGAGTCATGTTTCTGTATGAAGCCGTTGGACCATGGGACGCCTTTGGTCTGGGGTTTGTCTTCTTGCCTGGTGGTGTCATGACAACATTCACAGGAAGATTCTCAAGACAGCTTTTGGGAACCCAGATCTTCTTCATTGGCGGTCCATTCCTGCAGTTAGTACCAATATACGTGGCAAACACTTCACCATTCTGATTTTTGAATAGTTAATAGTTTGCATCAAAGGATTCATCAATGATAATAGGATTAGCACATGTAAAGCCAGATAAAGTGGATGGATCCACTGAAGGTTCCTTTGCAGCAACCCATGTGGTTTTGGGATACTGCTCAGGCTTCCAGTAGGAACCATCAGCATTCATTTTCCTCTTGAACCCAACACCCTCTTTTCTAGGGTTTTGGTTCAGAATCTACTTTTTGAGGACATCACAAAGTGTCTGATGCCCTTTCAGACTTTTATACATCCCTGTTTCAAGCAATGTCTTCAACCTAGCATTTTCATTAGCAATAGTAGTGGTATCCTCAGTAGAGGGGTTAGTTACCACATTAGTAGTTGAAGACAGAGCAACAGTAGTAGCATTGGAACATTCAGCAACAGAGGCAACGTTATCACGCTCAATGCATTTTAAACATGGTGGTTCAAATTCATCCTGAGCAACGCTGATTTGTTGAGCAAGTAATGAATCGTGCTACTTCAGAAGATGTTCATAATCCACTCTTATCTTTTCAAGATCTTGCTCTCTTTGAAGACATTCAGAAGAAAGTTTCTCATGATCAGACAAGAGAGCATTATGTTGATCTTGAAGGGCGTCAAACTTGGAATGAAGTCTCTGAAGACTCTCAGCCAAAGCTTTTGACTGATCCATTTCTTCGCCCAACATATCATCGCTCTTACTAAGCATGTTTTGAATCTTTTCCAAAGCTCTTTGTTGTTTAGTGGCAAGGGAAGAAAGTTTGACATAACTGGGGCCAAATTCATCACTTGTTTCATCATCACTGGTTTCAGAGAGGTAGCATTCAGTTACCTTAGCACCCCCTGCCATGAGGCATGGTGAAGATGAAGACGATTCAGGTGGAAAGGTCATCTCCTTAAGAGACTCCTTGTAGTCATCATGCCAAGGATCATGACGATTAAGATGACTTTCATAGACCTCAGAAAGCCGGTCCCAGATTAGCTTCGCGTGATTGAGGTGCATGACGTTCCTGAACTGATTTCGGGACAGGCAAGAGCAGATGACATCCTTCGCTGTGAGGTTCAGTAGGGTGTACTTGCGAATGTCGTCAGCCTCCGCCATCTTGCATAGATCGGTAAGACCAATCTCAGTGACGGTCCATAGTTTGTTGTCCATAGCCATGAGTCGTTTCTTCATCATGGCTTTCCACCGAGGATATTCATGACCGTCAAAGGTGGGGCAGGATACATTCCTCAATCCTGCAGTCGACATAGCTAAACTCCAGGTGGTTAAACCGAATCACATAGAACAAGGGAGTACCTTGCTCTGATACAAATTGAAAGTGCTAGTTATCGACTAGAGGGGGGTGAATAGGCGATTTTTATCAAAGTCTTCAAAACTTGGAAGTTTCGAAGACAAACAATAGAAATGACCTAATTGATATGCAGCGGAAGATAAACTACAACAAGCAAGCTATAGTCAAGTATGCAATAGTGTTAACGTACGAAGACTAATAGCAGCTAGGTAGTAGGATCAGGATGGAAGATAGTATGAAGCCAATCAATAATAGAAGTCAAGCAATGAAGTCAATCAGATAAGACAGATAAGCAATGACTTCACGAAGACAAACTCAAAGTAAAGGAGGGAAGAGATAGAACCAGTCACTTGTTGAAGACACAGGATTTGTTGGACCAGTTCCAGTTGCTGTGACAACTGTATGTCTGGTTAGGGAGGCTGAGATTCAACGCAAAAGATCGTGTCTTCACCTTATTCCCCTTGAGCTAAGGACACACAGTCCTCGCACAATCACTTTGGTAAGTCTTCAAGGTAGACTTCTGAACCTTCACAGACTTCGTTCACCCAGCAATCCACAATGACTCTTGGATGCTCAGAATGCGACGCCTAACCGGCTGGAGGATACATAGTCCTCAAGTGTAATAAGTCTTCAGGTCACACAGACAGAAAGACTTCAGTGATGCCTAACACTCTTTGGCTCTGGGTGTTTGGGCTTTGTCCTTGCAAAGATATCTCTCTCAAAGGCTTCAAGGTGGGTTGCTCTCAAAATGACAAAAGCCGTAAACTAACTCTGAGTAGCCACCGATTTATGGTGTAGGGGGTGGGCTATTTATAGCCACAAGGCAACCTGACCTGATATGTCCGAAATGACCCTGGGTCACTAAGGAACTGACACGTGTTCCAACGGTCAGATTTCAAACACACACGGCAACTTTACTTGGGCTACAAGCAAAGCTGACTCATCTAGCTCTGGATAAGATTTGCTCTCATTGTCTTCGCTCGAAGACATAGGATTTGGGTTGAGCATCACTTCAGCCACTCTGACTTAGTTCACTTGGACCCCACTTAACAATACGGTGGTTCCTATGACTCAACAAAGAAGAAATGGAAACAACGAAACGACTCAGTCTTCGCGCTCCATAGTCTTCACTCAATGTCTTCTCATGTCATAGACTTCAGTGTGAATATCTTCACACACCACCATTGTCTTCAATGTCTTCATACATTTTTAGGGGTCATCTCCGCTAGGTAAACCGAATCAATGAGGGACACTACCTGCATTATCCTGCAATTCTCACAAATGCATTAGTCCCTCAACCAACTTTGTCGTCAATACTCCAAAACCACCTAGGGGTGGCACTAGATGCACTTACAGGGTTGAGGACGAGGGTGTAACCACCCGGATTCGGCATCACTGCCGGGTGATCCTCCCGGGTCCAAGTGATCGGGCGACCTGACCAGTGCATGAATTCCGGCTTGGCCGGCACAGCGGTATTCACCTCCTGCCGAAGGAGGCGCTCCCTGCGCTTGTCGTTGCAGAGGCTGGTGAAGACGATGTAGGCCGCATTCTGGTCCGAGAAGGCGTCGTCGCGCATCGCGCCGCCAGCCAGAGGTGGCGGTGGGTGTGGAGGCGGCCGCCCCGCGCCTGGAGCCGGAGCCGGAGGAGGCGGGACGTCGCCCCTCATGATGCGCTTGGTGATGGCGCACTGCAGAAGCGTGTACGTGAATGGTCTTGCGCCGCTGTGGTGCTTGTAGGGGGCATCGAGCATCTCTTCGAAACTCATGGTGGACTGCCATGCCATCTTGCCGGTCTACCGATGCTTTGCCACCGGGTCGGCCACGGGCTCGGCGGCCGCGATGAGCCAGCTGTCGAGGCGCTGCACCGGCTGGTCAGCCTTGCGCTTGTTGTTCTGGTGATGCTGCTGCCGGCTGCTTTCGCAGGCCAGCTTCAGAGGGGGAACTAGCTTCGTCTTGCCGGCTTCGTCCAGCGCCACCTGGATCTTCATGGCGGGATCGGTGTTGGCGTATTTGTCCGACTTCACCATGAGCGCGGCCATGGTGGCCGGCTCGGAGCGCAAGAGCTTGTGCTTGAGGAGGGTGCCATCTCGGCACCCATTGACGAAGTACTGGATCGCCTGGACTTCATGGAGGCCCTGGCAGCTGTTTCGGAGCCCGGTCCAGTATGCGAGGTACTCGCGACCGGTCTCCATTGGCCCCTGCACGCACATGGCGGCTGGATAGGGAGGTCGGGTTGCTTGTAGGTCCCCGTGAAGTTGCGGACGAAGGCCTCCTCGAAATCGACCCATGTGTTGATCGTGCCCATCGGCAGACTGTTCAACCATGTGCGGGCCGACCCCTAGAGCATGAACGATGTGTAGCGCACGGCGAGACGGCGATTGGCACCAGTGATGCCAATGGCCGTGGTGTAGTCGGCGAGCCAGTCTTCTGGCTTCACGGTCCCATTGTACTTGGGGGTGTCGCGGGGAGCATGAACCCTTTGGGAAAGGGCTCGTCCCGGATGCATGGGCCGAAGCACGCTGGCCCAATAGTGCCGCTCTCCTCCACCTCCAGGGAGCGAGCGAGCTGATCGAGGCGATGGCGAGCGTCGGCATCGTCGATGGCACCTGGGCCGAGTCGACTGGCGGCCAAGCCCCGGGGGGGGCGGGTTGGTTGGAGCCGGACGTCGGCCATGCTGGCCGGGTCCATGCTGGGTCTCCGGGGCGAACTCGTCGCCCAGGACGCTGGCGGCTGTTGCGGCCGGGTCGTGCCGAGTCCGGACTTGGCTGGAGTGTGCCTCGCCGGGGGGCGAGGAAGCCGTGTGCAGGAGTTTGCCGGGTCTACCAAGGCGGGCGAAGCCGGATCTCGCCGGCTTGGCGAGCTCGTTGAGGCGATCCTGCTGGGTGTTGTCCGCGTTGAGGAGTTCACGCATCCGCTCGATGTGCTCTTGCAGCTCCTCACCCATGAGCCAGTCTAGGCCGACCACAGCTGCCTGGGCAGCACGCATGTTCTTCACTGGGGTCTCGTAGATGGTCCGGATGGTGCCGAGGGCCCGGCCGATCGCTCCTCCCCGGGTATGCACATCAGCGA
Source organism: Triticum aestivum (assembly GCF_018294505.1). NCBI lineage: Eukaryota > Viridiplantae > Streptophyta > Magnoliopsida > Poales > Poaceae > Triticum > Triticum aestivum. The sequence goes on from NC_057807.1 coordinate 381,301,129, forward strand.
CCCGGCTTGGCTCGGCTACGGCAGGCGCGAATCCGTAGGCGGCGTTGTGCTCCAGCTGACTGGCTTCCAGGCGACGCTTGGTCGCGGTGAGCGTCTTGGACAGGTCCAGCATCTGCTGGCGCCTTTCCTCGAGCTGAGTTCGGGCCTCTGCGACGTTGGAGGTGTCAATGTCGGTGCCGATGGGGATGCGGAGGCTTTGCATCACGGCCCGCAATGGATCGGACGGCTCGGTCCGTTCCGCTGCGGCCCTGGCTTTTGCGGCCTTCCTTGACTTGCTCGACGAGGAGGAGGCGCCATCGCTGGTGACAAAAACCTCCACATGGACGTCCATTGCACTGGCGGAAATGCCACCACCGAGGGAGAGTGGGGAGTCGGAGTAGCTGAGCACCTCGCTGGGGTACTCATCGGCCGTGAACGCATCGGAGATGTCCAGCGTGGCGAAGGAGGCGGCGAGCGCGCCGACGACGTCGTCCGCTAGCGTGACGGACTCGTCGGAGTAGGAGAGGGACCCCGTCTGAAGATGCTCCCAGCCAACTCCTCGAGCTGCCCCATGGTGGGCGCCAACTATCGTGGTGGGTGCACGGCAGATGCCAAGGGATTGCTAAAGAGAGGAGGAGGCTCGAGGGCGCTGGTGGACTCTAGAGGCGGGGTTGGCATGAGCTAGCGCGGGACATAGCCAGGTTTGGGGCTCTCCGGAGAGATAATACCCTTAGTCCTGCCGAGTGTAGTTTGATGTTTGATAGTACAATGTTGCTCCTGGAGCTGTATGGGAGAGGAAGGGAGCTGGCCAAGGCTTAGGCTGCCCTTCTCTCCGAGGTTGCCGTTGGGTGGCTAGTTCTGAGATTGCTTGCTCCTGTTCTCTACATACATCACATATCATGCCCGTATATGCGTGGGCTCCTGGGGGGTTTTATAGACCGACCCTCTAGGGGTACAATGGTAACACTGTGAGTCAGTGGTTACGGGTTCTCGGCGTCCGGGAACCCGGGCTGGGTCCCTCTAGGGGCCTGTGGTTGGCCGGGTTCCCCTAGGTGCGGGCCCCGCATGCCTAGGCGAACTGCGCGCCGTCTTGTCGATCGTTAGGGCGAGGCTGAGTTGTGTCATGTACAGTGGCGCCTCGTCAGGTCGCCACTTGCTGTCATCAGCGGCGAGGGCGAGGGTACTGTAGCCACGCCAGCCCTGGTCAGCGGGTAGGTGAGGGGCACTGTTGCATCGCTTCGGCTGACCATATGCATGGGCGGGATACTATTGCCTTAATCATCGGTGATTGAATTCTCGTCCCATCGTACGACCTGGATGAGACGGGAGCTGACCCGTGGCTGGATTGCGGAGCACGCCATGGGTGGAGCTAGCTTGTTGGGGAAGCCTTGGTCGTGCCGGGTTCGGCTGCCTTGAGCCAGTTGTTGGGGCCGAGTCGACGTGTTTTGCCGGGTTGGAGAGCTTGGTCGGGTTGCGGGGTTTGGCCGGGTCGAGCGACCCGGCCCGGCGCGTGCCGGCTTGAGGGGCGATGCTGGCCCTGTTGTTTTGAAAAAGATCCGGGTTCCGTTGCCTGCCCGGGGTTCATCCCCCTGATAGAAGGGTTCCACATCCTCTTGTCCTTGCATGCCATTTTTGAACTCATCTGAAATGTACTCGATAAAAGTATTAGTCCAACAAGAGATATGTTGTCATTAATTACCAAAATAACCCAGGGAGCACTTGTGCTTTCAATCTCCCCCTTTTTGGTAACTGATGACAACACACATCAAAGCTTTAGATAAATATATGAATAGTAACAAATAAAGCTTTGGAAGGATATGTAACATGCATAGGCTCCCCCTACATGTATCCAATAATGTAAAGGTGGAACATAAGAACCTATGAATGCATAAGCATGACAGAGCAAGCAATGAGTTACATGTATCTTGGCTATATTCATTAGAGCAGATGATGTAAATAGAATAGGTGTACCTACATGTTCATGAATCCTTCTTGCAAACAATATGTGCAGCAGCAAGAGATCATCATGCACATGAGTGTGATGCATATACTTACCTTGTGGTCTTGATCTGGCTTTGGAAGAGATGAGCTTGAGAAAACAAGGTTAGATAACACAAGAACACTCTAAATAAAGCAAGTTTAGGAAACCACAAGAATACCAAGATTGGGATGACATGTAATGAGTGAGTACTTAGTACTTTATTTGGATATAGACATGTCCGCAAAGATTAAAGATATGCAATGAATTCCAAAGATTTTCTTCCCTTAGATATGAACGCCTTCCCCCTGAATCTAATATTGGTTAATGGGAGAAGGTAGGGTAAGAGAAAATCAGAGCAAGAGCAAGGAACATTAAAGCAACAAATTGTACAATCAACTGTATATTAACATGTTTTCCCCTCTTAAAGACACGTGACTTCTCTCCTCTATTGTTAACAAGCATCTGGAGTAGCTAAGATGTACTTTCTCTCCCATGTGATAATCTTTGATGTTCTCTCTCTCCCACTTTGACATCAATTTCCAAGAAGGGAACTTCTGGAGTATGAGTCAAATAGGTTTGTTCCTTGAGACACACTACAAAGCAGCATGTAGTTTATGATGCGGGTGAGGATAAGAATCATTGAGTGGAGCTGGAAAAGAAATGAAATATGCAATGGCAAAAATCTTCTCAGTAGTGAAATCGGTGACACTGAGTGGTTTTCTTTGACAACTCCGAAATATCAGAGCCGCTGAGAGTGTGCATCGGTCAGACCGAGCTAGTCCTTTTCGGTTGAACCGATGAACTATATACAAGGAACCCTTGTAATTCAGTCTAGCCGATTTTCTAGACTCGGTGTATCTGAGTTCAATTTAGAGGAAAAATCTTTTCAACTCAGCTCACTTGGTAATTGAAATTTCACACAAATTTGCAAGGAGTTTACTGAAACATTTGCAATTAATTAGATAAGGAAACACATAAAAGAAAAGGGATCTAGATGAAGTTAAGCAAAGAAAAATAAAGAAACACAAAGACCAGAACAAATAAAAACAGAGGAACACTAGAGAACTTCATCTAGATGGGGTCGGCGACTAAGTCACCTATGTTAGAGTATATGGACTTAGGAGTTAAGTGAGATTACTTGATCATAGGTCATACTCATCGTTTAAGCTCAAAATTGGTTACCTTTTTAATTTAAGCACTTTGATGTACTTACATCTTGTTGAGTTGCTTTGACTCATGACTTGGGTCAAAGCTTCTCTAAGATGGAATAACATACCATGGGTTGTGTTGATCTTGGTCATGTAGTTGAACTTGCGTTGGATGCTCAAGGTTGATGTAGTCCATCAAAAGTTGAGAGCACCACTTGTAGTTTGAGTTCATCTTCCTACATGGGTTAGTCTAGCAAGGAAGAGCACTTGTGTATCCAAGATGACAATCATGAAACTTGATACCAAATGAAATTTGTGTATAGAAGTTGTCAAAGGATATGTTGTGCGAGCTCATCCTTCCTTCTATTCCACAACCATATAGTAGAACTTGGTGATGTAGAGATTGCTTAAGATGTGAGTGACTTGCAATCTCATATACTTGAGCTCATCCAAGTACCTACAAGGGTTAGATAACATGCAAGGGTATAAGTACAGATCCAAGACAAATGAGCATCATATTAAGAGAAATATCAAGGATTAGTCATAGAAAGGCTCATGCCTTGCATGCATCTAGATGGATTTCCTACTCCAAAATTGAGGCATCAATGATTTTCAATTCACCTCTCAACAGCAAACACTTTCTCATCAAGCGGTTTGGTGAATATATCCGCCAATTGCTTATCGGTACGAACATGCTTAAGATTGATGTCCCCTTTAGCAACATGATCCCGAATGAAATGATGACGAACTTCAATATGCTTAGTCCGAGAATGTTGCACGTGATTGTGGGCAATCTTAGTAGCACTTTCATTATCACAAAGCAATGGAACATGTTTCACACATATCCCATAATCCTCAGGGGTTTGGGTCATCCAAAGTAATTGAGCACAACATGATCCAGCGCAATGTATTCCGCTTCGGCGGTGGATAAGGATACCAAGTTTTGTTTGTTCGAGGACCAAGATACAAGAGATCTACCAAGAAATTGACAAGTACCCAAAGTGGACTTTTTATCAACCTTGTCTCCGACATAGTATGAGTTGGATTAGCCAAAAAGATCTAAAGAAGACCTCTTAGTATACCAAATTCCAAAGTTTGGTGTATGAATTAAGTATCTCACTATCCTTTTCACAGCCTTACGATGACATTCTTTAGGGGCCGCTTGATATCGTGCACACATGCACACACTTAGCATAATATCGGGACGGGAGGCACATAGATATAACAACGAACCAATCATAGAGTGGTAAACCTTTTGGTCAACTGGTTTGCTATCCTTAGTCAAGTCAAGATGTCCACTAGTAGGCATGGGTGTTTTCATACCTTTGCTTTCTTGCATATTGAACTTCTTGAATAAGTCCTTGGTATACTTTGTTTGGGAAACAAAGGCACCCTCCTTAGTTTGCTTGATTTGCAAACCAAGAAAAAATTGAGTTCACTCATCATAGAGATCTCAAAATTCTTCGACATTAGCCTTCCAAACTTTTCACTAAAATGAGGGTTAGTTGAACCAAATATGATATCATCCACATAAATTTTGCACACAAATAATTCACCATTAACCCTTTTGGTAAAAAGTGTAGAATCAATTTCCCAATTTCAAAGCCTTTTCAATAAGAAACTTAGTCAATCATTTATACCATGCTCTAGGAGCTTGTTTAAGACCATAAAGAACTTTTTGAAGTTTGTAAACATGATCATGTTTCTTAGGATTAACAAAGCTGGGAGGTTGTTTAACATAAACTTCCTCCTCGATTTCACCATTTAGAAAAGCACTTTTTATGTCCATTTGATATAAAGTAATGTCATGATGATTGGCATAAGCAAGTAAGATGCGTATGGACTCAAGTCTAGCAACGGGGCATATGTCTCACCATAGTCCATACCTTCAACTTGAGTGTAGCCTTGAAAGACGAGATGAGCCTAGTTGCGTACAACTTGTCCACCTTCATCTTGCTTATTCCGAAACACCCATTTGGTTCCAATGGGATTGTGCTTCTCATCGGGCTTTTCAACCAACATCCATACTTGATTCCTCTCGAAATTGTGTAGCTCTTCATGCATAGCGTTCACCCAATCTGGATCATCAAGAGCTTCTTCAACCTTCATAGGTTGAATACTAGAAATTAATGAGTAATGTTCACAAAAGTTAGCAAAATGAGTTTTAGAGCGAGTAATTCTCCCGGTTTGAATATCATCAAAGATTTGTTCGACAGGGTGATATATTGAGACTCTTGATCGAACTCGTGTGAGCTTTTGTTTGTGTCGGGGTGGAACATCCTCTTCATTGTCTTGTTCTTCCTCTTGTCCTTATTCATTGTCTTTGACGTTGTTTTTCTCTTGTGGAGATGGAGAGGGAGGTCGATGAGGTTCATCTTGTTGTACTTACTCATTTCCTTCATCTTGACGTGTTCCACCTATGGATACCTCTAAGTCAACTTGTGGTTCACCTTGTCGTGAAGTTGAGGCTTCCAATTGAATGGATGAGGTACTCCCTGCATTGAGCAAATTTTTCCAATAGACAAGTCTTGAATTGCTTCCAAGGGATCTTTGTCTCCTACATCAATTGGCAATTGCTCTACTTGCGAGCCATTAGATTCATCAAATTTCACATCTACCGTCTCTTCAACCTTTTGGGTGAAATTGTTGTAGACATGGTAAGTGTGAGAGTTTGAGCCGTAACTGAGTAGGAAACCTTCATGAGACTTAGGGGCATATTTTGAACGATGATGCTTATCAAGAATGTCATACTTTGAGCCAAATACTCAAAAGTATCCAACTTGGGGTTTGTTACCGGTGAGAAGCTTGTATGCCATCTTGCCGAGAAGCTTGTGAACATATAGTCGATTTGTTGCATGACAAGCTGTCTCAACCGCTTCCGCCCAAAAGTCTCTTGGCATCTTGTATTCATCAAGCATCGTTCTTTCCATCTCAATGAGTGTCTGGTTCTTCCTCTCAACAAGTCATTTTGTTGAGGTGTGTACATAGCCGAGAACTCATGTGAAATCCGTTCTTCATCAAGAAAGGTATCCACATTGGCATTCTTGAACTCCATTCCGTTGTCGCTCCAAACCTTCTTGATCTTCACTTCAAATTGATTTTGGGCCTTGATAGCGAAGTTCTTGAAGATCCTTTGGACCTATGATTTATCATGAAGAAAGAACACCCAAATTAATCTTGAAAAATCATCAATAATGACTAATCCGAACGAGTTACCACCAAGACTCTTGTAGGCGTTGGGACCAAGAAGATCCATATGAAGTAGCTCGAGTGGTCTTCTTATGGTCATGATGTTCTTCATGGGATGACTTCCTCCAACTTGTTTTCCTGCTTGACAAGAACTACAAAGTATATCCTTGTCAAATATAACATCTTTAAAACCAAGGATATGATCACCTTTAATAATCTTATCAAGATTTCGCATGCCGACGTGTCCTAACCTTCTATGCCACAACCAAACTATAAAAGATTTAGCAATTAAGTAAGTTCTAGGTTGAGCCTTTTTAGTGAAGTGAACTATGTATTGATCACCTCTACATATACCGGTAAAGACCACATTATGATTATATCTTTGAAACACTTGGCAATCTACTTCAGTAAATAGGACATTTAAACCAAAATCGGCTAGTCTAGATATGGAAAGTGAATTGTAGCCAAGAGATTCTATGAGCCTAATATTTTGGATGGAGCTGTCATGTGAGATGGCCACCTTACCAAGGACAACCACCTTACCCTTTGAGTTATCACCAAAAGTGACATACTTTCGAGGACCATTATTTTCAGCAAGCTCTAAAAACATATCCTTGTCTCCGGTCATGTGATCGGTACATCCACTATCAAGAACCCATTCCTTTCCTCCAACCATGTAACCATGAAGGTTAGCCATAAGACCAAAGTGCCTCACTAACTCATCAAGATCAAAGTCACTATCATCATCCTCATCATAATATCCATGTTCAACATCGTCCTGTGATTGATCATTACCTAGAGAGAGTGATTCATTAGTTTTATGATCATGACAATGCACATCATTATGAATTCTAATGACTTGAGAAATGATGCTACTAATGACTCCGACATCTCCTTTGGCATGCATGAGATCACTAAGCTCAAATAGAAAATCATCAAATTTAGGATTAGTAGGTTTCATTTTATGAAAAGTTATGGAATTTTGAAGAATCTAATCTAAATTTTTCAAAGAGTAGTTTGGAAAGCATTCCTAAAGATATCTCCATATGGTATAAGCACATTAAAATGTAGGCAAGCATACAAGCAAATTTCTAGGCAATCGTCTTATGGTAAGATCAATAGCTCTAAGATTACGGGTCATGTCAAGATACTCATCAGGGGTCGGATGCAAGGGATCAATAGGAGGCGCACAAGGGCTAGTAATTAATGTATTTGTTCAAATTATATTCATGGAAAATCTCAATTATCTCATTTTCCCAAGCACTAAAGAACTCACCGTCAAGCATAGGCACTCTACGTCTAATACTCCCAACCGTAGACTCATCCATCTTCCTCCAATGGTGATTAAACCAAAGTAATGGAGACCAATGCTCTGATACCAATTGAAAGGATCGAGAAGAGGTGTCTAGAGGGGGGGTGATTATACCCTCAACAAGAAAAAGTAGCAGTTTTTATGTTCTTCAAGTTGAGGTAAGGTTTAGCACAATTTTAAGCATTCCCAATACATTTCAAGCAAGCATGGCAAGAGTATAAGTAGCGGAAAGAGTAAAGCATGCTAGTTGCAAGTAGGTAAAGGGATGGGATTGGAGTGTGTAAACGCAATGAAGACACGGAGATTTTTGGTGTGGTTCCGATAGGTGGTTCTATCGTACATCCACTATGATGGAGACTTCAACCCACGAAGGGTAACGATTGCGCGAGTCCACGAAGGGTTGACGAAGAAGCAACCTTATCTATCCCACCACGGCCATCAACCATGAAGGACTTGCCTCACTCGGGTAGATCTTCATGAAGTAGGTGATCTCCTTGCCCTTACAAACTCCTTGGTTCAACTCCACAATCTTGTCGGAGGCTCCAAAGTGACACCTAACCAATCAAGGAGACACCACTCTCCAAATGGTAATAGATGGTGTGTTGATGATGAACTCCTTGCTCTTGTGCTTCAAATGATAGTCTTCCCAACACTTAACTCTCTCACACAGATTTGGGTCTGGTGGAAAGAAGATTTGAGTGGAAAGCAACTTGGGGAAGGCTAGAGATCAAGATTCTTGTGGTTGGATTGTAATTTCCTGGTCTCAACACATGAGTAGGTGGTTCTCTCTCAGAAAATGAGTAGTGGAAGTGTAGGCATGTTCTGATGGCTCTCTCACAAATGGAGATGGGGGTGGAGGGGTATATATAACCGCCACACAAGATCCAACCGATACACACATTTGACCCAACTCGGTCAGACCAAATAGAAGAACTCGGTGAGACCGATTCAGTTTAGAATGTGAATGCTAGGAATCTCGATGGGACCGACATGATCAACTCGGTGGGATCGACGTGCTAGGGCTAGGGCAAAACCTCATCTCGATGAGACCGATTGCCTGAACTCGGTGAGATCGATTTCAGCAATGAGCAAACAGAGAGTTGGTCAGGCAAACTTCATGGGACCGATTGCATATTTCGGTGAGACCGAAATAATTACAACAGGCAACAGAGGGTTTGCAAGGCCATCTCGGTGAGACCGAGATCCGTATCGGTGAGACCAAATTGCCTAGGATTTCTGACAGTGGCTATGTCAATAGAACTCTATGGCGCCGGATAGATCAAATTAGTGGGTCCGAGAGTTACTTTAGGTTTTGGACATATGTGGAAATGAGAAAGTGGCTGAGGGTTTTGGAGCAATATCACTAAGCACTTTGAGCAAGTAGACCATTAAGCAACACCTCATCCCCTTTTAATAGTATTGGCTTTCCTATGGACTCAATGTGATCTTGGA
>NC_057807.1:381310199-381311146 GCF_018294505.1 Triticum aestivum
CACTAAAATGTAAATGAAGAGTCTTGAGCCTTTGCCAATCTTTGTCCTTAGCGTTTTGAAGGGGTTTGATGTCCTCTTGTCCTTGCCACGCCATTGTTGAACTCATCTGAAATGTACTCGAATAAAATATTACTACAACAAGAGATATGTTGTTATTAATTACCAAAATCACCCAGGGAGCACTTGTGCTTTCATTGGAATTAGTGGCTTAACCGTGTGCGATGCAAGTGCGCTATGAATCACCACGACTGCACAAGCACAAGCAAAAGGTGGAGGTAGTGACTTAACCGTGTGCAATGCAAGTGCATTGTGAAATTTTAGTAGTCGCGGTACTTCAGCCATCGCCCCCACTCCTCCACCACCGACCTTATTATCAAATTGCCGTAGCCGAGGCATTTGAACCGTCGCCCTCCCTCGTCCACCACCATCTCCAGGCACTGTTACTAAAATTTTCAGTAGCCGTGGCGTATAATCAAACACCACCTGCCTCCCCTCCATAGTCAGTCCACCCGCTCCTCCCCCCTTGAACACTAGATCGCCACCGCCGCTGCCAACCCTGCCATTCTGCCCATTCCTCTTAGCTTAGATAATAAAGTTCAGGTTACCCAGTGATTTCCATATTGTCGCCCCCTGAGTTTTTAGATGAGGCATGTGGTGTCTTTCCCTGCCAGATCCACATCCCCTGCTCTAGAGAGTTGCAGCCTAAGCCCGACCATGTATCCCGGGGAGCCCGGCGAGCGTTCGGCCAAAAAGAGGTTTATCATGGTCTCTCCAGTGGGTGTTGGCGAGGTGGCCACCGTTCATCCCGACCTGTCGATCCCGGAGAAACACCTCACCATGATAGCCGGCGAGGACGTTGACTATGTTGCCATGTCGAAGGCTTCACGTCAGTGGGCTAGTGTATTGTTGTATCTCAGAAAATCTGGCTATGACATCAAGCTCGTCGA
>NC_057807.1:381311254-381311978 GCF_018294505.1 Triticum aestivum
AACCCCTCTTGTTCAACCACCATCGTTCTCTTCGATGGCCCTGCCGCTGATCTCCTTCGCCATGCGATCAAGGATTTGCAATCCTTGTACGCCATTGAGCCCATTTTTTCATTTCTGAAGGACACGTTCTACGGCCGTGGCTTGGGATCCTCAATTGTCAAGTCAGATCTCATCGACCACGACCACAAGGAGGGCACCCACAAAGGTTCTTCAAAGATGAAACATCCCATCTGTGACATCAGAGAGTGCACCATGGATATGTGCTCTTCCAACTGGAAGGATCCCGTCCATGACATGTGAGGCAACATCCTATCAGCAAATCTTACATTTTCTTCCTTCCAACCCATACACTTTGTTGTAGTAGCTTTCGCCATGTGGTGTTTTAACTGTGACGTGTTTAATTATTTAAGTTGTCCACTTAAGTTTCACGAATGCCATATTTGGTTGTTTATAGGGAGTAGATGCCTTGTTTATTTGTATTTGGTTGTTAGGTTGGTTGAAGTGAGCATTTGACCAGTTATCAAGCAGATGCCCTGTTTATCTGTATTTGGTTGATAGGTTGGCTACAGTTAGCATTTGTCCAGTTTTCAAGCAAATACCTTGTTTATCTGTATTTGGTTTTTAGGTTGGTTGAAGTGAGCATTTGTCCAGTTATCAAGCAGATGCCATGTTTATCTGTATTTGGTTGCTAGGTTGGTTGCAGTGAGCATTTGTCATGTTTACA
>NC_057807.1:381312348-381313917 GCF_018294505.1 Triticum aestivum
GCAGTTGCTTTGTTTATCTGTATTTTCTTGTTAGGTTGGTTGCAGTGAGCATTTGTCCAGTTTTCAAGCATATGCCATGTTTATCTGTATTTGCTTGTTAGGTTGGTTGAAGTGAGACTCTGTCCAGTTTTCAATGGCTATATTTGGTTGTTATATTGATCATTTATTCCTTGTTTATTTTATTCATTCACAATGTGATGTTCATTTTGTGTAAGTCAGAACTGTGCCGCTCGATTTCATCAATACCAGTTTAAACGGCTATATTTCGTTCTAGTTATGCCTGGTGTATTAACACATCCCTTTATTTCAGTTATGTCTTGTGATGTTTAAGCATGATCTACGTTCTATTCATTGGATGCTCAAGGTTGATGTAGTCCATCAAAAGTTGAGAGCACCACTTGTAGTTTGAGTTCATATTCCTACACGGGTTAGTCTTGCAAGGAAGATCACTTGTGTATCCAAGATGACAATCATGAAACATGATACCAAATGAAATTTGATATATAGAAATTGTCAAAGGATATGTTTTGTGAGCTCATCCTTCCTTGTATTCCATAACCATATAGTAGAACTTGGTGATGTAGAGATTGCTTAAGATTCGAGTGACTTGCAATCTCATAGATTTGAGCTCATCCACGTACCTACAAGGTTTAGATAACATGCAAGGGTACAAGTACAGATCTAAGACAAATGATCATTATCTTAAGAGAAATATCAAGGATTAGTCATAGAAAGGCTCATGCCTTGCATGCATATAGATGGATTTCCTACTCCAAATTTGAGGCATCAATGATGTTCAATTCACCTCTCAAACAACAAAACACATTCTCATCAAGCGGTTTGGTGAATATATCCGCCAATTGCTTATCAGTACGAACATGCTTAAGATTGATGTCCCCTTTAGCAACATGATCCCGAATGAAATGATGATGAACTTCAATATGCTTAGTCCGAGAATGTTGCATGTGATTATGGGCAATCTTAATAGCACTTATTATCACAGAGCAATGGAACATGTTTCACATGTATCCCATAATCCTTAAGGGTTTGGGTCATCCAAAGTAATTGAGCACAACATGATCCAGCGGCAATGTATTGCGTTTCGGCGGTGGATAAGGATACCGAGTTATGTTTCTTGGAGGAGCAAGATATAAGAGATCTACCAAGAAATTGACAAGTACCCAAAGTGGACTTTCTATCAACCTTGTGTCCGACATAGTCTGAGTTGCATTAGCCAACAAGATCTAAAGAAGACCTCTTAGGATAACAAATTCCAAAGTTTGGTGTATGAATTAAATATATCACTATCCTTTTCACAGCCTTACGATGACATTCTTTAGGGGCCGCTTGATATCGTGCACACATGCGCGCACTTAGCATAATATCGGGACGGGAGGCACATAGATATAACAATGAACCAATCATAGAGCGGTAAACCTTTTGGTCAATCGGTTTGCCATCCTTAGTCAAGTCAAGATGTCCGCTAGTAGGCATGGGTATTTTCATACCTTTGCTTTCTTGCATATTGAACTTCTTGAATAAGTCCTTGGTATAGTTTGTTTGTGAACC
>NC_057807.1:381315944-381372439 GCF_018294505.1 Triticum aestivum
CATGGAAAAGATCCACACATTGACCCTTTTTGCGTATGAGGTAATGTGATATTCATGGACAAGCATCAAGTGAGGAAACTGATAAGGATTATTAGCAAAAAGATATGAACGGTGGAGAGAAAATTACATGTTTACGCTCTATCCAACACAACCGTGAGTTGTAGGACGGTAACTCCAAACTCTACAGCCTTCTCTGTTTACTGCACATAATGAGTTGGTAGACAACAATGTCTGAATCTTCTTCATTTGCAGTGGTTCCCAAAGCAGTTTACTCAAGATTACCTTGAAAAGTACATGATTGGTGGACACGCAATGAAAGTTAAAAGTATTTCATCTAGACTATAATGAGCATCGAGAAGTCCTAATGAACACAGTGAAGGATGGGCGGACAACCATCACAAGGGGTTGGCCTAGAGTCATGCGTGCATTACGCATGGAGGAGAGCACAATATGGGCATTCCACTTCACCTTCTCCAGCAACTAGAATGTCTTTCATCTCTCTCTTTATAATCTTTAGTACAACTGTGGTTTGTCATTCTTTACTTGGTGCTTCTGTAGCTCTTCAGTATATGTACCTGTGCATTGAATTATGCAGTCGTGCTTGAACCTATATTTGTAATAAACATGGTTTGATATGAAATAAGTGATTCCCTACTTTCAAATTCGAAAATTATGAATTTTAAATGCAGGGATTAAATTAGGGATAAAATATGGATTAGACTGCACATGGTTTGCGAAAGCAAAATGTGTGTGATAAACGTGGAGATCAGACACGTTTCTTGGATCCACTATGTATGCGATCAATCTCTACTACACACACGCTCAACCAAGAAAAATGTTTGGGATTAATAACAGCATCACACATGGTTCCTTCTTATTAAATGTTTGCGGAAGTCACCTTATCACACACACTTGGCAATTATTGAATGTTTATGATGATGTGTGCATCACAAAGGTTTGGCCATAGAAGAATGTGTGCGATAGGTCTTCATCCAACGCGGGTATGATGGATGAATCGTGTGGGGTGTATTCAAGCTTCGCATACCGTTTTATAGGGACAACCATATGCACTCTTACATCGAATTGCATAAAGTCGAGGAAAATTAAATGTGTGTGATTGTCTGCTTATCGTACACGTTCTATAATCATGAACTATTTGTAATGGGTCACACATCGTAAACGTAGCACCACAGAATACCGACTGTGATGGTAATGCAAGCACAAACGAGTAGCAAGTATGGAGCCTTTGTTTTATAGGGACAAATGTATGCATCATGGCTCTCTATCGCCGACAGTGTCTAGGTCGTGTGGGAAGGACCCTCCTATCGCCCACACTCACTTGGCGAGGGTTAAAAATGCACTTGCAGAAAGGGGTTAAAACTGTTTGTATAGCACTTCGATGTACCAGTGATTTACAAATGCAAAATCTAATGCAAGCATGAGAGAGAATAGAATGGGCGAAATCAGAATGATCAAAGGGGTTTAATTGCATGGAAGCTCTGCAAATGAAAGGAATCTTCGGAAACGTAGTACTAGTCGAACACCGAAGCATCAACGGTCTCGGGGTCTACCGAAAAAGAAGTAGCAGAGGGGGAACCCAATAAATAATAAAGCAAACAATTGGAATACAAAGCATGACATGGCAAAACATTGTGCTAGGGGCGATCTAACGCAGGGCTACGTGTTTCAGAAAATATCTGGGAATATTTTCCCGGCTCCGGGGAATTATCGGACATGCGGTCCGGAGGGGAAGGTTCCATATTTGTTGTGATGGGGGGTATGTGACAGGTATGTGGATGGCATATTCAGATTCGTCATATTTTTCTAATTGATTATATATATAAATTATTTTCATCGGAGTTATAGTTTATTTTATATGACTTTTGAAATTCAATGTATTTTCTAGATTTCTGGAATTAATTTAAAAGGAAAATTGCTAAGTGCACACAGAAGTGTACATAACAATGGGCTGCCGACGCTGGCATGGGACCCCAGTTGACTGCCAGTCAGTAGTAAACAGCCAAAGCTGACTGCATTGATTGGTCCCACTAACATGTGGGGGCCACATGTCATTGTTAGTAGGGTAAGTCAGTGGGTTAATTTAAATAGGGGGGGGGTAATTAGTGGGGCTGGAGCCCACATGCGAGTGACACATTTAGTTAAAAGGTTTAGATTTAACTAACTATAATTAGGGACGGAGGGCCCACACTTCAGTGGGTGAAATGGTTTAATTAGGGGCGTAGTTAGTCGATTATTAGCCACTAAAGGCGGTGCCATGTCGGCAGCCGCCGGTCACCCTAATTCGTGGTAGAGCGCTTGGTAGGCCACAGGGGGACCTGCCGAGGGTAGCAAGTGGCCGCCCGCACTCACGTGCATCCTCGAGATGCCACCGAATAGCGCGAGATGGCCGGACTTCGATGCGAGTGGGTGGACGGTGGTGGCCGGAGTACGAGAGGGAGGCGTGGTGGCCGACAGTGGCAAGCGCAGCGGCAACAAGAGAGCGGCCATGCGGAAGGCACATAGGGTGCGGCGAGTGGTGCACGGGGCGCAGGCGGAGTGTGGCGGCAGACCACGGGACGGAGGGGGCGATAGGGGAGCTACGTCGGACGTGGGCGGGCACACGCGACAAGGGGTTCAGGCGCGCGGGCGAGTGGGCGGGAGGCTACGGGCACACCTGGGAAAGGCCAGGGCACGGCCGGCGCACATGCCCATAGCATAGTGGCGCAAACACGGAACGGCGGGCATAGTGAGCTCGAGCCAATAGAGGGCTCCGTCGTGGGGGCAAAGGGAAAAATCAATGGTGGAAGCAAGAGGAATGGAGCAGAGCTCACATAGATGGCGAGGAGAAGCTCGGGGAGGTCTCGATGCTCGGGGTTCCCATTGGCCACGGGATCGAGAGATGCTAGATGATGGCAGCATCGATGAGATGCAGAGAGAAAGCACAACATGAGGTGGAAGAGAGGGGGGCTAGGGTTCCAAGGGTTTGAGGGCGCGGCCTTATCCGCGCGGGGAACCTTGGGATGGCCGGTGCGTGTCCACCTCGGCGATGGACGTGCCTGCCGCGTCCAGTGCACCTCGGTGAATAGAAGAAGGAGGCACAGCTTGGCTGGGCCAGCTGTGCACTATAGTAGTGGGTTGCAGTTCATAGTATAGCACTACTACAGGATGCTGCTAACGCGACACTACGATCAGAGACCCTTTAACGAAACTATGTGCGATGCATTAATCACAAACGGTAAAATAAAATAACCATAAAAAAAGATGAAAAATGTTTGCGATGAAGGATACATCAAACACAGTTTAGATTTTAATTCCATGTGCGATGCGGGGCATATGGTTTAGTTCAATTAACTGTTTGTGATGAGCCAGAACAAAGGAAACGGGCAGGCAGATGAAGGCGTGTGCGTTATATGGCATATAGTTCACTCGGATAAACTATTTGTGATGGGGCAGAACAATAGAAATGGGCAGCCAGATGAAGGTGTGTGCGATATACGGCATACAGTTCACTCGGATGAACTGTTTGCGTTGAGCCAAGAGAACAAAAACGGTTCAACTTAACAAGATGTGTGTGATACGCGGCAAACAAGTCTATAATCGAAAACGTGTGGGAAGACCGATAACAACACAGACAATTCCTATTAACATGGCGTGTGTGTTGTGAGCAAACGATTGCTGGTATATAATTGTGAGTGATTGATGAAAACATCACTGACGGGTTCCATGGTTTAGTCCGTGTGCGATGTGATTTTCTTTGTCCACACAACATCTACGATCTGTCTACGGGGCATCAACATATATGCTTAAAAAGACAGCATTGCATAACCAAATTAAGCATATAATTACACAAGTGACTACACACATAAGATTTCCACACACCAAAGCAAGCAATTGCATGCATACTAAACTAGGAGAAACGACGATCTAATCATCTACTTCTTGTTGTGATGATGCTTGTCATTGCTCTCCTTCCGGCTGAATCACTGACTATTTTGGGGAAGGAGGCACTTCCTCATGTCAACGACCCGCCTGTACATGTCGTAGCTCGTGTACCCCTCCTTGGCCGCATACATGATGTGACCTTTGTCGAGTTTCTCCATCCAGGCCGAGTGCCAGGCACGCTTGTCCTTGTTGCAGGAATCCTTCATATCTCTATAGTAGCGGTTGATGATGGCCTCGGCGAGGTGACTAGTGAGTCCTTCTCATGCTCCTTGCTGCCCCAGATCTTGTATTAGCCCTGGATGTCGACAAGATTCTGGCAGGCGATGCCCGAATTCTTGAGCACCTTTACATCATTGGTGATGTCCACCGTATCGAACATGTAGTGGGGGTTGTTGACAAACCTGGCGAAACGCTCACAAGGCCTTGTAGCCAGGCAGTAGTGGTTGACGAGGAGGTGGTTGTGCACACACATCTGGGCGACGACGACCTTGGGATGAGACCCGACACGAGCGCGGGTGTACTTGAGGTTGAACCTGACCACCTTGTATTTCTCCTCGGCAAGCAACAATTCCATGATGTGGATGGAGTGCTCCACCCAGATCGGGTTGTTGGTGTACACCACTGAGAGCCCCGTAAACCTTTCGTGACTGTCCACCACAACATGCATGGTGAAGTGCTGCTCGTCGTCGTCAGCCGCTCGGAGCACCATTGGAGCCGCGCAGGATACCCTCTAAGAATTTGTCGTGGTGGGGGTGCTTCTTGTAATGGTGGGGCATGATCGAAAGGTTGAAGATACACAAGGGTTAAATGGATGTTGTAATAAATGGGGGCTGGCCGGCTTGTAATCGTCACGTCTTGTCACGATGTTCATAGTGGAGGATTCTAGTGCACGCTTGGCAACACCATGCCACACGCATTTCGCTTGACCATGCGTGTGCTCGAAGAGGCGCCAAATGTATTATCGGTGAGTCTATTCCCACGCTACCGCATAGTTTACCATGCAAGCTTCCCGCCCGACTAGTTTGTCCATGCATCGGCTAGAATAGGGACAAATTGTGGGCGTTTATTGGCAAAAATCTTTGTAAAAATGAAGTGTGTGGAATGACTTCGGTTACAAGTTTACCCGTGGGTTATGAGGTCAAAGTTACATAGAAGGGTGATGATGGACACTCGAGTGTGATAAATCTGCGCTCTACAGGCACACGGTTGAGGAAACCAATTGTGTGCAATAATGTCAAAGATCGCAGTCGAGTTAGCTAT
This sequence comes from Triticum aestivum, assembly GCF_018294505.1. Classification (NCBI taxonomy): domain Eukaryota; kingdom Viridiplantae; phylum Streptophyta; class Magnoliopsida; order Poales; family Poaceae; genus Triticum; species Triticum aestivum. The sequence continues at coordinate 381,321,147 of NC_057807.1, forward strand.
ACATATCGTGTGCTATGAGATCGACGAGGTAAACATATTCGAGAATGGTTAATAAAACCTAAGACCATTGCATATTAATGTCAAAATAGTGCTACCAATATACGAGTCTCATACGATGCCATCTCAACGATTGTACCACAAAAGCTCGAAATATTACAAGGTTCAAATTCCAGAGTTATATGGCTCAAATTCGAAGATTACAAGGTTCAAACTGATATTAGAAATGAAATTCAGCTCATCAGCTGCAAATGCTCACGTTGATCCGCTGAACATGGATATCAGAGTGGTTCAAACTAATATTACCACTTCTAAGTCTGGTTTTCAAACCTCATATTTATGCAAGGGGTCAGCCACTAAGAAGTCATGTATGGGGTTGACATGATGACTTCTGATTACTCTGTCATCTGAAGTTCCAAAATCAAATTCAGCATTTTCGGAGCCTATTCCATTCTGCCGTAGGCGTCGGCGCTAATTAACAAACCATTCACTTTTGCAAAATAAATGTAGGGCAAACCTCATTATCTTCAGAACCCTTGCTCTGACAACAAAGAACCTGGTGAATATAATCTCCGGTAAGGTCCCTCGGTAGGAGTTCAAAGTAATTTATGAGAGACGTAGATCTAGGCATTCGACAAGATTGTTATATTGTATCACATTATCAACCACTGGGCCTAATATTATCTGCAAAAGAAGAAAATGTGTTAGTGCCTACATGCAGTTTTGAACACTACTATAGGCCTATTTGATTTGCAGGATTTGTAAAATGCACCAACATGCCATCTTTGATCTGACACGACTAACATGGGCATTTGATTACAATCTAGAAAAATGTAGCCTTCTTCACAAGAGGTTGGAGTGGATGAAAAGTTCCCTAAGAAAACTAGTATAGATGAATCCAAAGGAGAAATGCTTATGGATTGTAACCATATGGATCAAGCAACCAATATGGGGGGCATGTATGTACTGAAATCCTCCAAAAGAATCCTTCAGAAATCGTAGTACATTGTCATTGTAAGCTTGGAAAAAGGTGTCACAAATTGAACTCCCTTATGGTTAATATTTAACAGGAATGGAACATCACCTCAATATATAGCTTCTCCAGGCATGGAAAGCATCTCAGGAAACTGACAACTTGCTCCAGGTTGGTGCCGATAGATTCCAGTGCCAAGACCTTCACTGTGCGTAGTTTTGGGATCAAGCTTGTCGGAATCATTTTCTGGATGACAGACAAACGTACATCTTGAAAATTAGAAATAATGTTAATTTGTGGAAGGAGAGGTAGAAGGCGGCTGTTGTACCTGAATGGGTGTGGATCCAATGACAAGTTCGGAGTATTTGTCAGACGAGTAGCCCACTGCTATCAATTTCAGTGCAAAACTGACATTGATTCTTGTTGGACCTTCTTGATCAACTACAAGTAATCTCTCAAGTGCAGGTGTGTCCTCAATGACCATACCGTGGTACACATCTTGTGATGTCTTTCTTCCACACTAGCAACACACATAAATAGTCTGGAGAGTCATGGAGGTGATGTGGAAGCTACTCAACCCATTGATCATTGAAGACGAAGGTACTCGAGTGCAGTACAACCACGGAGTAGGCGCTCGATGTCACCATTTGGGAGGAAGACGGCTACGAGCTCGAGGTGCTTCAGTCGTGGTAGAATAAGAGCGGGCGTGTCACTAACGGGGTGTGGCAGTTCCTGAACTTGGCGACACGCAACATGGGCGGGAGGCGGAGCGCGAATGTTGGCAGCGAGCGCATATTCCCATCATCAAAAGTGAGCTCCTCGCGCTGATCTAGAGCGCGGGATCGGAACCAGTCGTCAAACTTGGATCGGTCCTTGCCGTTGGAACGGAACTTTCCCATTCTAAGGCCTCTGTTGGGCAAAGGTGACTGCCGAGGATCTTGGAGAATATATCCAAGCTTTTGCGATAGCCATAATAGAGCTCGTGGGTGTCGATGAGGTCGAGAGGGGTGGAGTTCTATAGGGGGCACCACCGCCGGGAAAGGACAGTTGTCCGCACCCCATATTTGATTGGGAGGAGGGAGATGATGACTGTCAACATACCATCGGGGAGGCTACTAATGAAGTCTAGGCCTGATGGAGTCACTTGTGGTTCTTGCTTGCCCCGCCTCCGCTTGTTAGCAGCCCTGTTCTCCACCTCCGGAGTCTCCTTGTCAGCGGCACTTTCTGATAGAAGTGGGAGTGCAGGGAATATTTAGTTAAAACTGGACAACAGTAAAGTGTATTAGTAGCTAGAAGTTATTAGGTAGGAATATAGTAAGAAAATGGAATACCAATTGGTTACTTAAATACTACACAATTCATTTGATATGGCTTGGCAAGTCAACATGCAGATACTTGAAAATAAAACTTACTTCGAACAAAGTTTGGACGGATGATATCGTCGGGGAAGTTAGCATATATATCATGACCAGGCTCTTTTATGTGCAGTGCAATTTCAGTGCCACCTTTCAGTACATAAAACTTAGAAATTTCTTTCCAAAGGCCAGTGCCAAAATAGGAGTCACCACGTTCATCAAGTCTTACAGTAGCAACAATTGTAAATCCACGGTTTGTGTTCAATATGACATCCCTGCAGTCTTGATTTATGTAAAGGGAAAGATTGTGCACTACAGATTTTGTTGCATAGCAAAGCGTTGCAGAAAATGGTAGGATTGTTAAACAAAATATGGTAACATGCAAATATGGACCCAAATTGAAAGAATTGTACATCAGTTGAAATCGAAGGACAAAAATATATAATTAAACATATAGGGTAAACATGATTTCATGGAAATATGAGAGTAATCGAAAGAACAATACATCATTAATCTACCTAATATAGAAAGAAGAGGGCGGAAATCACCTTTTATGTATATGATGCATGTGGCACCTTTTATCCAAATGTAGCAGTATTTAGTATATGTTCAGGAAAGTAGGCCATGCCAACTGATTTAGGGTGAGATTGAACATACCGCACGCATCCACAAGTCATCTGGTACGGTGAGATGGAATGTCTGGCGGAGGCTACAAAGTCCTAATGTGTCCGCACACTCTACACTCTATGAATGAAAGAAAACCCTCAAATCAACTCGAATAAAAATGAATTCACCGCGATTTCGGCAGGGTGATTAAAGGAGGCAGATGAACTGGGAGATTAGGTAATATCTCATTAAATTATTTACCTTGTTGTCCATGAGAAAGAACCCTCAGTTCAGCAGATTCCCCAACCGAGTAGAGTTGGGCCGACCGCGAGCAGCGTCGACAAGCGGAAGTAGAAAAATGCGGTGGGGCTTGTCGGCAGCTTGGCGGCAGCAGCAGGCGTCGAGCTAAGTGTTTACCGCCGCGATAGGCGGTGCCACGCGTAGACGCGGAGGAGCTTGTGCAGGTGTGAATGTGGACCGGACGGGGTCGCGGGCGGGGTGAGGGTTTTTGTGATGCAGGGATGGTGAGGGTTTTCTTTTTTCTTTTTTGAATTGGGTAGTGAGGGTTTTCTGTCCCACAAAGAATTTTGGAGGCAATGGTTTGCTAGAGCCAACCATGTGTGATTGCCGCAACAAGCAAAATGAAAGTCATTGCAGACGGTTCCAATTTTGGGAACCGTGTGTGATTGACGTACTACCTCCGTCCTAGTTTATTGGTCCCCTTTGTAATTTGTACCAAATTTTGACCAAATATTTATCTAAGAGATGTTTATGCATGTCACCAAAATTTATATCATTGAACACTATGTTCAAATAAGCATCCAACGATATAATTTTTTCTAACCTACACTAACATTTCGTCAGTTAAATCTTTGGTCAAAATTTGACACAAGTTACAAAGGGGACCAATAAATGAGGACGGAGGTAGATTCCATCAACCGAACTGATTGCATCCATATCCCACATTTAGACATATGTAAACATAGATTAAACATACTCAGACATAGATAATAAGCGTACACGTACACAAGCATAGTTCAACCATAAGTACATAGTTCAACCACCATTAAGCACACTCAAGCATACATAGTTCGATCCCACATCTCATCTCACATGCCGACACGATCCTGAAGATTCTCCAGGTGAAAGGGCTAGTTATCGACTAGAGGGGGGTGAATAGGCGATTTTTATGAAAGTCTTCAAAACATGGGAGTTTTGAAGACCAATAGTAGAAACAACACTATTCGAATGCAGTGGAAGGTAGACTACACTAGACAAGCCATTGTCAAGTATTCAATGAATAGAAAGCACGAAGACTATTAGCAGCTAGGTAGTAAGGATCAGAAAAGAAGATAGTGCAAAGCCAATCAGGATAAGTAGTCACGCAGTGAAGTCAAACAGATAATTGCAAGCAGGCAATGACTTCACGAAGACAAATGGTAAGTAAAGAGAAGTGAGAGATAGAACCTGTGACTTCAGAAGGACAGTTGTTTATTCGACTAGTTCCAGTTGCTGTGACAACTGTACGTCTGGTTAGGGAGGCTGAGATTTAACTCAGAAGAATGCGTCTTCACCTTATTCCCCTTGAGCTAAGGACTCTCAGTCCCCACCCAATCACTCTGGTAAGTCTTCAAGGTAGACTCCTGAACCTTCACAGACTCGTTCACCGGCAATCCACAAAAACTCTTGGATGCTCAGAATGTGACACCTAACTGGCTGGAGGATTCACAGTCCTCAAGTGAAATAAGTCTTCAGATCACGCGGACAGAAAGACTTAAGTGATGCCAAACACTCTTTGGGCTCTGGGTGGTTTGGGCTTTGTCCTCGCAAGGATTCTCTCTCTCAAAGGCTTCGGAGGTCGGTTGCACTCAAATGGCAAAAGCCGTATCTAACTCTTAGCAGCCACCAATTTATGGTTTAGGGGGTGTGCTATTTATAGCCAGTGGCAACCCGACCTGATTTGTCCGAAATGACCCTGGGTCACTAAGGAACGGACACATGTCGCAACGGTCAGATTTCAAACACACGCGGTAGCTTGACTTGGGTTACAAGTAAAGCTGACTTATCCGACTCTGGATAAGATTTGCTCACATTGTCTTCACTCGAAGACATAGTATTTGGTTGAGCATCGCTTCAGTCAATCTGACTTTGTTCACTAGGACCCCACTTAACAGTGCGGTGGTTCCTATGACTCAACCAAGAAGAAAAGAAATAATGAAACGACTAAGTCTTCACGCTCCATAGTCTTCATACATTTTCTTCACATGTCATAGTCTTCAACGTGATTAGCTTCAGAGACCACCATTGGCTTCAATGTATTCACACATTTTTAGGGGTCAACTCCGGTAGGTAAACCAAATCAATGAGGGACTACTACCAGTGTAATCCTGCAATTCTCACAAACACATTAGTCCCTCCACCAGGTTTGTCTTCAATACTCCAAAAAACAACTAGGGGTGGCACTAGATGCACTTACAATCTCCCCCTTTTTGGTGATTGATGACAAAGTGGTTGAAGTTTCAACAGGTATAAAAGTATGTGAAATTGTAAAGGATTGAGGCATTGTCTTCATAAGTGGCAAAAGGCTCCCCTTGAAGATGTGCATATAAATGTTTTGTGTTTGAATGCAAATGCACATGGCAGGTTGTACTTGTGGAGATCCTTCTCACCATATGAAGGCAATACATCATGCATGAAAAGATATACAAGAATAATATCATGCATAATGAAAGATGGATGTCTGCGAAATGACTTCATGCGGGATTTATCATCGCACATGCGGAATTTATCGTCGCATTACAGAATAGGAGTAAAAAGTAGCAGACAGCCATCAAGTTTTAAGTGTTACAACTCAGAGAACCAAATGTATCAAAATGAGAGTTGTAAACACTAGGCAAAAGTATAGGAACCACCCATATGGACCTGCTTGAAGACTATCAACATATGCTTCTCCCACTTTTGTCAGTAAGGACCAAAAAGGTTTGAAGACATAGTCGCTACTCGTTCCCATGAGGCGCAGGGTCGTCATTGAGGTTTGGTGGTGCAGAAGAACTTGGTACAGTGTCGATATGCGCTGATGCAGGAGGTGATTAAGTAGCATCATCGGCTTCATCAAGGACTCTGGCATTTACTGTGGCTGCTGACAAAGAGTATTCTGAATCTTCAAGAGACGGGGTTTGACGTAAAACAACATTCCTGGGAGGAGTGGAGTCAAACTTGAATCTTTCGGTGAAGCCATCATCTTGAAGATCAGCTTTAGCACTGAGCAGTGTCAAACTCTTCCAAGTCCTCCGACAGGTTTCATGCGTGACAAAGGCGTTCTTGGTCGCAAGATTACGAATGCAATTTACATCCACCAAGAGACTTTGCATTTGTCGTTTGAGCCAGAAATGATGCTTGTCTTGTTTCTGATGCAGTGCCACAAGAAGCTCACGGTCATTGAGCACATGGGAGCGCTTGCGAGGCCTTGGAGCAATGGTGCTTTCTGTGGCTTTAGTGCGTGCACGATGAGTGTTGCCGGCCAATGGATAGACACGGGAAACAGCCGGAACACCTTCAACATCTTGAGAAAAACTCAGATGATCGATATTGTGAAGGTATATTGCCGCCTTGGCAGGCTCTTGGTAGATGGCTTCAACTGACATATCAACCTCTGGCAAGAATATAAGATGATTGTATGCAGAGGGCTGGTAGTTAATAGCAGAGTGAAGCTTGACCAGACGCGTAACCTAAGGAGCATAAAATTTTAGACCAAAGATGTCAGAGCCAGAAGCAGCAAACTGTCTAATGAAGAAGTCTGGAGCATTGAAGCTTTTGCCATTCGGAATGTAGAAGACCAATGTATTCATTGCACCTTTAAGCTTTGCCGAGGAGGAATGCCCTTTGATGGGCCATAGAGTTCGCCTTATGATATGATATATGGTGCGGGGCAGATACTTCAGGTCTTCAACAAAGAATTCCTTTGGATATTTAGTGTCAAGCGGCAATGGCTTCATCATGCTCAGCATTTGGCTCATGTTGGGCTCTAGCTTCTGAAAGATGCTATCTACTGCATAGCGGTGAAGCTGACAACTAGGTTCATAGAGGTCACCTGGAGTGGAAAGGCCGGTAAGCTCAATTAGGTCAAAGGCTTTGGCTTCATGATGGAAATTTCCTGTCATCCACTCAAGGACCCATGTCTTCGGATCCATGTTGTAGCCTCGAATATGGAGAGCGGCATAAAACTGGAGCAGAAGCTCTTCATTCCAGTGCTCCTTATCAGTGACAAACTGCAGCAGGCCTGCATCTCAAAAGCAGTCAAGTGCTTCTTCTAGGCATGGCAGGCCAGCAATAGCTTCGGAATCCAGACGCATTTGAGGAAAGATGCGCCCTTCATTGTACATAATGCATGAGTAATAGCTGTGTTGCTGATAACTCCAGAACCTATCAGATGATATTATGGGCTTGGAGTATGGGTTCTTGGCACTGTTGAAGAAGGTGTTGTGTGCAATGAAGCCATTAACATTGAACGATCCTGGTGCAGATGTAGTACCTGGAAACCTTGGCAACCTGGGTTTTGGCTTCTGAACCTGAGGCCTATGCTCCACATGATAATCAAAATGGGGACCGGGAGCAGCCGGAGGAATCAGAATTGGCCATCTGACAGGAACAAGTTCACCTTGATAGAATGCATGCTCAATAGTGTGTGGCCTTTGTGGAAGTACAGGAGCAGAGGCATTGGCAAAGGCGTCAGGCTGCACATTGGATGCAGGTGAGACATTGGTTTCATTCACAGTGTTGACTTGAGGCGCCACATTGGCTTCAGTCATGACAACGTCATTGGCTTCAGTGGCGTTGTTGGTGGCTGCCTCAGTATTCTCAACCTCCACTTGTGTAGCTGGAGGGTTGGGCATGGATACATTCTCCTCGAGAACATTTTCTGCTTGATTTGTGGGGGGTGTGGCAACACGTTCTTCTTGTCTTTCATCGGCTGATGCATCCGGAATCTCTTCAGAAGCATTAGCTTCAGACACAAGAACCGTCACAGAAGGATTTTCTTCAGGGAACACTTGACGTGCCACTGAGCTGGACTGGTGTGAATCCTCTTCTGTGGTGGTTGTCATGGAGACCGATGGCCTCTGGCCTCTGCGAAGCCATTGAAACACGGGCAACGCTTTCGGTGATGGTGTGGTTTCCATGTAATTGTCGTCATTGACAATTGGATTGGTACCTTGTGTTGGTGTAGGATGGGGTGTACTTGGGGAGTCTTGAACTGGTGTTGCTGGTTGGGGGCGATCAGCCCATGAGGCATCCTGCGTGATTGGCATCAAAGGACGACCAATACTGATGGGTTCGTTGTTCATGTGAACAGGCAATGATACTACAGGGTGCTGAATTTGAGGAAGAACTACATCATCTTCTACATTGTCTTGGGGACCAATGTCTTCAGTCGCGATGAGATCAATGACTGTAACTTCTTGTGCTTCAGGAGCCTCTGTGGAAGCAGGCTCATGTACAATCAACTGACGCTCTTAATTACCGGATGGAGGGGGAGCAAAAGCAATGGGTTCAACAATGAGGGGCTCTTTGGGAGTAGCCCGATCTCTCTTCTTTGTCTTCCTCTTCTTAAGAGGTGGTGCATCATCAGTGTTGTTCTTGGTTTTTCTCTTTCTGGCTTCGGCTTCAGCTGCCTTGGTTTTCTTCTGTTCTAAAGATGATGTGGGGACCTTAGGCTTCGAGCCTGTCATGCTGGCAGGGAAGACAATGCGAGGTTCTTCCTGTCGTGTAGCTTCAGTTGGGGCCACAACAGACTTCTTCTTGGCAGCCATCTTGGGGTCAAAGCCTGGACGCCCAAGAGCCTTGCGCTTTTCAGCTTCATTGTATGCTTGAACACACTTGGCAGCAAGATTCTTCATGCGTTCTCTTGAGCCTTTGGCTTCTTCACGCTTCTTGTGAAACGCTTCCTTGAGATCATTCAGCATCAACTTGAATTTTTGAACATCAGCCACACCGAGCTTGGCCACGTGCTTCTTGAATTGCTCTTTCTCAAAATCAATTTTGTTTTTGAGTTCGACGATCTTCTGATCCAGAGCCAGCTCAGGAGCAATGGCACCTTGGAATGCGACGTTGATGCCAACCGGAAGCTGAAGATCATCGAAACTGAGATCTGGGTTGTAAAACCACTCATCAATGAACTTGTCCAGTATGGTTACATCGAAGAGGGGAAGATCATTGAAGATCTCCGCCTCTTGCTTGCTCTTTATCAGTTGTTCAAGAGCATCCTCACCAAACCCATCATTAGACGACAGATCAATAGCTTCAGATTCATTCCTTAGAATGGCAGCTGGGGTCAGTGCTTGACTTGTCCTCTGAGTAGTTCTTTTCTGAGGCTTATCGGTCTGTTTAGAGACACGAGATTGATCTTTAGAGGTGTTACTTGGAGCAGGAGGGGCAGTTGCCAATGGATTCACTCGAGAAGCTTTTGGTGCAGCAGTGGTTTTGGAAGCCTTAGCTTTCTTCTGCTTCAGCGGCTTAGGAGGAGGAGCTGGCGCATCATCAGTGTCATCATCATCATCAGTATGATCCGCATTTGCACCTTGAACGATGATGTGTGCGAGGAGGCCTTCAAAGTTGTAGAAGAGACTGATCTTGTTTTCATTGGCTTCACGGGTGCCATCTTCCCGTGGAGAGGACGGACCATGGTTGAAGTCAAGTCCGAATGCCTTCTTGTTCTTCATAGCAGAATCTTTGGCGAACTGGTAGTTGCGCTTGAATAGATTGTCTTCGCGACACCACAATAGAGAAGAGGGGTCAGCATCCTCTGGCCGCGGTCTGCGAACCCTGCACGGATAGAAGCCTTGCTCAATGGCTTCAGTCTGGGACCTGGGTTGAAGATTCTTGTAAAGTATATCTCCCCAGGGTCGCTTGATGGCATTCTTTTCTACATATTCTTCAGTGACAAAATGGTACTTGAACCATTCCTCAGCCCAGTATCTCCGAATCCATTGGATGCGATTCTTGCGACCAGTATAGGTTTCCTCTGGATCTGTTTTGTATAGCTCATGCAAATCGGGAGGCAAATCCTTGGAAGTGTTCCCACGATGCTTTCTGCCACCCTTTCTTGCTGGTTTCTCAGTAGCCATGAAGCTTAACCTGAAAGGCTTCAGAACTTGCAAAGGCTTCTTGCGGCTAGTCAGACAAGAACTTGCTTCAGGAGAATTTATATGATTCTGTTAGAATTCTGCAAATGAATGCAGACTATGAGAACCAAGGGATTCTCCCACGGACATGTACCTATGACAGCATTAGAGATGCGAGGGAAGGGGAAGAGGTCATATGCATTCTCAGAGGATTTTGAAGAAAAATCAGTTTGAAGAATTGACCTCATATCGCGAAGACATTCACTTATTTGGTGAGAGTTGATTCCAGATTTGTATGAATCCAAGAATAAGTACAAGTGAGGAATCTAACTTGTAATGAAGCATAAGTGAACAGACTAGGCACAGTATGAGATGCAGAGAGAGACAAATTCAACTTTGGAGATGTAGAAACTACTTTTGGTATGGAAGGATGAATCTATCAGATCAAAAAGACAGTAAAAATGAGTTTTAATTACCACAAGAAGAATTGCTAGATGGAGGGGAAGTTGAGGCCGAGCAGTTCAATCTCTCGTGCCCTAACTTGGCGACGAGAGACAGCTACGGCGGCGGTGGAGAAGATGAGGTCCGCGGCCGGCGTGAGGACGATGTCGTCGAGAGCTAGCAGTGGCGCTAGGGTTTTGGGGAGGTGGCGAGGTGGAAGAAGAATTTTTGACCGTGATGGGATGTGTATTTATAAGGAAAGGGACAGCATAGCATAATTACGCAGGTGCCCCTGGCGATTCGCATTTGAATGACACGTGGCGTGCATGCAACTCCTTGGTAGTTGTTCCATGTTCCCACGGACGCCTGGATTGTCGGGGCGGTCGTTCCGAATTCTCTGGATTTCCGGTAATAAAGATAGAGCATTTAAAAACAGACATAAATGTTTGTCAGATTGACTTCAGCTGACAAGGTTCAATGAAGACAATCGACAGTTTTCAATAGAATGCATATGATTTGGACAGATAGAGTTGAGGTAGAAGCATAGATAGGTTAGGGTCCAATCACATTCATTTAGATCAAAAGATTCAACAAGAAGTCGTAGCTATAAGTGAATGTTGTGGAGGATAGAACACAAGTAGTATACAACTAGTTTAAGGCCAGATCAACCATATGAAGATAAACTTGAATACAAGTCAGAAATGAAGACAAATCTGTTATGAAGACTGTGCAAACATAACGCCAAGAGAAACACTTCAAACAAAAGTTTGGTGGTGGCGTTACGCACCATATAGGAAGTATTAGACCCAGACACGATGCACAATTATCATGGCACTCCGAAGTCAAATTCCGCATTAATGTATTCACACTTAGAGTGTATGTCTTCATTGATTGAAGATATACGTTACTTTGTGCGTTGTACATCTAAGGCATCAAAATGCATAAGTGTTGGGATGTGTGTCCCATTCACAGGACATTTGAGGATTCCAAGATATTTAGCTCACACCACAACTTGCAAAACCTTTTCTCATCCAAGGGCTTTGAGAAAATATCTGCCAATTGCTCTTCAGTGTTGACGTGAATGATATCAATATCTTTCTTCATAACATGATCTCTGAGGAAGTGATGACAAATCTCAATGTGCTTTATCTTCGAGTGCTGAACTGGGTTGTCAGCGATCTTGGTGGCACTCTCATTGTCGCAGTAGAGAGGCACATTCTTCAGGTGTATACAATAGTCCTTGAGAGTTTGCTTCATCTAGAGAAGCTGAGCACAGCAAGATCCAGCAGCAATGTATTCAGATTCAGCAGTGGAGAGAGATACACAGTTCTACTTCTTTGAAGACCAACAGACAAGAGATCGTCCCAGAAAGTGACATGTGCTTGATGTGGACTTGCGATCTACCTTGTCACCAGCATAATCAGCATCTGAGAATCCAACTAGATCAAACTCTAAGCCCTTTGGATACCATAATCCTAGTGTTGGGGTGTAAGCCAAATATCGAAGAATTCGCTTCACAGCTAAGTGATGCGATTCCTTTGGTGCCTCTTGGAATCGGGCACACATGCAAACACTAAGCATTATATCTGGCCTAGATGCACATAAGTAAAGCAAATAACCAATCATGGAGCGGTATAACTTTTGGTCGAACTCTTTACCATTGTCGTCGGGACCCAGATTACTTTTGGTTGGCATTGGCGTCGTGTAACCTTTGCAGTCTTGCATTCCAAACTTCTTCAGGCAATCTTTGAGATATGAAGATACCATTGCATTGTTGTCGAATTTGGAGACCCAGAAAGAACTTCAGTTCACCCATCATGGACATCTGATACTGTTCTTGCATCATGTGACCAAACTCATCACTGTATTTCTTGTTGGTGCAGCCGAAGATAATTTCATCCACATAGATTTGGCACACAAACAGTTCACCATCATATGTCTTCGTGAAGAGAGTGGGATCTAGTGAACCAGGTTTGAAGCCTTTGCTCTTCAGGAAGTCTTTGAGCGTATCATACCAAGCTCGAGGGGCTTGTTTGAGGCCATACAGTGCCTTGTTGATCTTCTAAACCATATCAGGATGTTTTGGATCTTCAAAGCGAGGAGGTTGTGCAACATATACTTCTTCTTCTATCTTTCCATTAAGAAAAGCACTCTTCACATCCATTTGATACAGGAGGATGTTGTTATGATTTGCATAGGCAAGCAGTATGCAAATGGCTTCAAGCCTTGCCACAGGAGCAAAAGTTTCATCAAAGTCAATCCCTTCCACTTGAGTGTAGCCTTGTGCAACGAGACGAGCTTTGTTTCTGACCACTTGACCATGTTCATCTTGCTTATTGCGATATATCCATTCGGTGCCAATGATATTATGCTTCTGAGGATCGGGAGACTTGACCAGTTCCCACACATTATTCAGCTCGAACTGTTGAAGCTCTTCTTGCATAGCTTGAATCCATTCAGGTTCCATGAAGGCTTTGGTGACTTTCTTGGGTTCTGAGATTGAGACGAATGCAAAATGTCCACAGAAATTGGTGAGTTGTGTTGCTCTTTGTGTGGCTCTTGAATGAGTGAGCGGACCAGGTGCATTGAGGCTATCGATCATCTTCTCAATCTGTACTTCATTTGCAACACGAGGATGAGAAGGATGAAGATTTTGTTCATTCTGATCAATGTCATCATTTCGAGGATTATCTTCAGGATGAGCATTGTCTTTAGGTTGAGTGGAAGCAGAAACGGTCAGTTCTTCTTCAGTCTGATTCTCAGAGGGTATGATTTCTCCAGTTCCCATTTGCTTGATGTACTCGCTAGGGGATAATTCATCTAGCACATTTGGCAGGTGCTCTCTTTGCGAGCCGTTAGTCTCATCGAACCGCACATCCACTGTTTCAACCACTTTATAGTGAAAGAGGTTGAAGCCTCTATAGGAGTGCGAATCCTTTCCGTAACCAAGCATGAAACCTTCATGTGCTTTTGGTGCAAATTTGGAAGTGTGATGTGGATCCTTGATCCAGCACTTAGCACCAAATACTCTAAGGTAACTTATGTTTGGCTTCTTACCACTTAGGAGCTCATAGGAGGTTTTCCTCAGAAGCTTGTGAAGATAAACACGATTGATGACGTGGCATGCAGTTTCAATGGCTTTAGGCCAGAACTTCCGTGGAGTCTTGTACTCATCAAGCATCATTCGTGCCATCTCAATAAGAGTTCTGTTCTTGCGCTCCGTGATGCCATTCTGCTGAGGTGTGTAAGGAGCAGAGAACTCATGAGTGATACCCATGGTATCCAAGTACAGATCGAGGCCGGTGTTCTTGCACTCAGTACCATTGTCGCTTCTGATGTGCTTGATCTTGACACCATAGTTCGTCATGGCACGGTTGGCAAAGCGTCTGAAGACATCCTGCACTTCAGTCTTGTAGAGGATTATATGCACCCAAGTATATCGAGAGTAATCATCAACAATGATGAAACCATAGAGGCAAGCAGTAGCATTGAGAGTAGAGTAGTGAGTAGGGCCAAATAAGTCCATGTGCAGCAGCTCGAAGGGTTGAGACTTGGTCATGATTGTCTTCGAGGGATGCTTGGCTCTTGTCATCTTTCCAGCTTCGCAGGCGCCACACAGATGATCCTTCTTGAACTTGACGCCTTCGGTGCCCACAACATGCTTCTTCTTCGCAAGAGTGTGCAAGTTCCTCATGCCAAAATTCCCTAGCCTTTGATGCCAAAGCCAGCATTCTGAAGCTTTTGCTAGAAGACATACGACCATCTGTGGTCCTGCTGAGAAATCTACCATATACAGATCATCATTTCGATATCCTTCAAAGACTAGAGACTGGTCAGATTCCATCAGTACAAGGCAGCGATATTTTCCAAATAAGACGATCATGTGTAAGTCACAAAGCATTGAGACAGACCTTAAGTTGAAACCAAGGGATTCAACAAGCATCACTTTATCCATGTGCTGATCCCTTGATATTCCAACTCTACCTAGACCCAATACCTTGCTTTTACCGGTGTCAGCAAATGTGATGTGGCTCTTGTCTGATGGACGTAGCGTTGAGTCCATCAGAAGACTTCGATCGCCAGTCATGTGATTAGTGCATCCACTGTCCATAATCCATTCTGAAGCATGAGGTGTCGTAGCCTACAGTGCAGTTTGGGGGATAGGCTTCACCAAGCGAGTTGTGAAGCAGAAACATTTGACAAACAAGTGGAACATGGAAATTCAGGTCTTGGTTAGGATAGATAGGATGAGTATCAAGAACATCTGGAGTGAAATACATAGTAAGACCATTTAGGCATTTTATCTTGCGCCCAACAAGATTTTTAAGGTCTCCAGCATTAGCTTTGGACGCCTTTGATTTACGGCTGGAGACCTTTCCCTGCAAAAGAGAGTTAAGTTTTCTTAACCACCCACATGTTAAGGGGTGGCTTAGAAGCAATGAGTCAAAGTGAAGCATCTGAGAACTTTGGCTTCGTAGCCCTAGTAAATAGCCTTGTAGGGGGTGAATAATACTCATGTGAATAAGCAGAAAAGTTCTTGGTTCTATGAACATAGCGGTTTAATGAAACACACTCATATTCATGGGCCTGAGTATGA
This sequence comes from Triticum aestivum, assembly GCF_018294505.1. NCBI lineage: Eukaryota > Viridiplantae > Streptophyta > Magnoliopsida > Poales > Poaceae > Triticum > Triticum aestivum. The sequence continues at coordinate 381,336,234 of NC_057807.1, forward strand.
TTTTCCTGCAAAACATTGACGTTAGGGTGACTCGGATGAGTCCTTGGTCTGTATGAAGCTTTTGGAACATATGAAGCCTTTGGTAGGGGGTTTGTCTTCTTCACAACTGGTGTCATGATGACATTCACCGGAAGATTCTCAGGGCAACTCTTGGGTACCCATATCTTCTTCATAGGTGACCCATTCCTGCAGTTAGTACCAATATACCTGGCAAACACTTCGCCATTATGATTCTTAAACAATTTATAGTTTGCATCAAAGGATTCATCAATGGTAATTGGGTTAGCACAAGTGAAGCCAGATAAGGTGGATGGATCTACTGGAGGTTCCTTTGTAGCAACCCAGGTGGTTTTGGGGTACTGCTCAGGTTTCCAGTATGACCCATCAACATTCATTTTTCTCTCGAACCCTACACCCTCTTTTCTAGGGTTTCGGTTCAGAATCTGCTTTTTGAGGACATCACATAATGTCTGATGCCCTTTGAGGCTTTTGTTCTTCCCTGTCTCAAGAAGTGTTTTCAACCTGGCATTCTCATCAGCAATAGTAGTGGTATCCTCAACAGAGGGGTTAGTTACCACATCAGTAGTTGAAGATATCTCAACAGTAGTTGTAGTGGAACATTCAGCAATAGAGACAGCATTATCACGCTCAATGCATTTTAGACATGGTGGTTCAAATCCTTCCTGAGCGGAACTAATCTGTTGAGCATGGAGTGACTCATTTTCTTTCTGAAGATCTTCATGATCTGATCTCAATTTCTCAAGCTCCTGCTTTCTTTGAAGATAATCGTAGGAGAGCTTTTCATGAGAAGTTGAGAGTGTTTCATGTCGACCTTCAAGATCCTGGTACTTAACATGAAGATTTCTTATGTCTTCAATTAAGGATTGAGTCTTGGTCATTTCCGCGTCCAATAGGTCATCGCTTTTGTCTAACAATTTTTGAATATGTTTCATGGCATTCTGTTGTTCAGTTGCAATTTTAGCAAGTTTTTTGTAGCTGGGTTTGGATTCACCAGCAGAGTCATCTTCACTTGATGTTTGAAAGTAAGCATCACGAGAATTTACCTTGGCACCACGTGCCATGAAGCAGTAGGTGGGAGCCGAGTCGTTCTCGTCATCAACGTTGGTGACGGATCCATTGTCTTCAGTGTTGAAGATGGACTTGGCGACGTAGGTTGTAGCTAGAGCCAGACTTGCGACACCAGAGTCAGACTCCTCCTCAGACTCCGCCACTGCCTCCTGAGAAGCAGACTCCTCCTATGAATCCATTTCCTTGCCAACAAAATCACGTGCCTTGCCTGATGAGCTCTTCTTGTGTGATGACGACTTGGAGGAAGATTTGGAAGAAGACTTTGAGGATTTCTTCTTCTTCTTGTCATCAGAATCATATTCTTTGCTCTTCTTCTTCTTCTTCACATTGTCCCACTCTGGACATTCAGAGATGTAGTGGCCAGGTTTCTTGCACTTGTGACAGGTTCTTTTCTTGCTGTCGTGGGTGGGAGCTTCATCATCCCTTAAGCAGGATCGTGAAGACATTCTGAAGCTTTTCTTCCCAGTGAATTTCTGGAACTTCTTCACAAGCATAGCAAGCTCCTTTCCAATATCTTTAGGATCACCGGAACTGCAGTCAGATTCTTCTCCAGATGAGGAAGCAGCAGCCTTTACCCTCAAAGTGCGAGTTTGGCCATAGTTGGGGCCATAGATATCTCGTTTCTCAGATAGCTGGTACTCATGTGTGTTGAGCCTCTCAAGTATGTTAGATGGATCGAGTGTCTTGAAATCAGGGCGTTCTTGTATCATCAGGGATAAGGTGTCAAATGAGCTGTCAAGAGATCTCAGCAGTGTCTTCACTATTTCATGCTTCGTAATGTCAGTTGCACCGAGCACGCGAAGCTCATTTGTGATATCAGTGAGGCGATCAAACGTGAGCTGGATGTTCTTGTTGTCATGTCTTTTGAGAGGTTGAAGAGGTTGCGAAGAGTATTGATTCATTGATCTTGCTGAGTTGAGACGCCTTCATTGACCTTGGAGAGCTAGTCTCAGACTAGCTTCGATGTTTCCAGAGCGCTCACACGGCCATATTGCCCTTTTTTCAGATGACCACAGATGATGTTCTTGGCGGTAGAGTCCAGTTGAATGAACTTTTTCACATTAGCGGGGGTGACACCTTCACCAGTCTTGGGAACGCCGTTCTTGACGACATACCACAGATCGACATCAATGGATTCAAGATGCATGCACATCATATTCTTCCAGTAGGGATATTCAGTGCCATCAAAGATGGGGCACGCAGCGGAGACCTTGATTATCCCTGCAGTCGACATAGCTAAAACTCTAGGTGGTTAAACCGAATCACACAGAACAAGGGAGTACCTTGCAATGATACCAATTGAAAGGGCTAGTTATCAGCTAGGTAGTAAGGATCAGAAAAGAAGATAGTGCGAAGCCAATCAGGATAAGTAGTCACGCAGTGAAGTCAAATAGATAATTGCAAGCAGGCAATGACTTCACGAAGACAAATGGTAAGTAAAGAGAAGAGAGAGATAGAACTAGTGACTTCAGAAGGACAGTGGTTTGTTCGACCAGTTCCAGTTGCTGTGACAACTGTATGTCTGGTTTGGGAGGCTGAGATTTAACTCAGAAGACTATGTCTTCACCTTATTTCCCTTGAGCTAAGGACTCTCAGTCCCCGGCCAATCACTCTGGTAAGTCTTCAAGGTAGACTCCTGAACCTTCACAGACTTTGTTCACCGACAATCCACAACGACTCTTGGATGCTCAGAACGTGACACCTAACCAGCTGGAGGATTCACAGTCCTCAAGTGAAATAAGTCTTCAGATCACGCGGACAGAAAGACTTAAGTGATGCGAAACACTCTTTGGGCTCTGGGTGGTTTGGGCTTTGTCCTCGCAAGGATTCTCTCTCTCAAAGGCTTCGGAGGTGGGTTGCAATCAAATGACACAGCCGTATCTAACTCTGAGCAGCCACCAATTTATGGTGTAGGGGGTGGGCTATTTATAGCTAGTGGCAACCCGACCTGATTTGTCCGAAATGACCCTGGGTCACTAAGGAACTGACACGTGTCGCAATGGTTAGATTTCAAACACACGCGGAAGCTTGGCTTGGGCTACAAGTAAAGTTCACTTATCCGACTCTGGATAAGATTTGCTCACATTGTCTTCACTCAAAGACATAGGATTTGGTTGAGCATCACCTCAGTCAATCTGACTTTTTTCACTTGGACCCCACTTAACAGTGCGGTGGTTCCTATGACTCAACAAAGAAGAAAACAAATAATGAACTGACTAAGTCTTCACGCTCCATAGTCTTCAGACATTTTCTTCACATGTCATAGTCTTCAATGTGATTAGCTTCACAGACCACCATTGGCTTCAATGTCTTCACACATTTTTAGGGGTCAACTCTGGTAGGTAAACCGAATCAATGAGGTACTACTACCTGTGTTATCCTGCAATTCTCACAAACACGTTAGTGCCTCAACCAGGTTTGTCGTCAATACTCCAAAACCAACTAGGGGTGGCACTAGATGCACTTACACCAGGTACTCAGCGTACGCGTCGTGTGCCACATTGCGAGAATACTTCTGCTTGAAGGAGCCAACGGCCCGTCCTCTTGCATGCGCCAGAACACTTTTCTACGGGGTCATGAAGCTTGTGGTTGCAAAATGGGCATTGATAGCCGCCGTCCTAGGTCCTAATACGCCTGTTATGCATTCCTGCATAAAGCCCCCTCAGGATTTGCCTCTTGTACCTCCTCGATGTCCACATCGTCAGACAACACCTATACAAATAGTGAAAAAATTGGCGTCAAATTAACATTTACAAACTAATCTCTAGTGAACATTTGGTAGTTGCCAAATTTTGGCATCAAATCAATGTTTACGTGTCGTGAAGTTGGATTAGGAATTTATGGCTATTTTTTATACATATCCAGAGAATATGGTTTGATTTTTAAGCAGAGTAATCTATGTACAAACCAATCTTGAAGAAAATAATGGCACACACATATATGTAGGTCATTCAAAATCAATTGTCAAGTCCTGGCTAGGAATTATTAGCATGAACACTAACCCTAGTCAGATTACTAGTAGAAATCATTTGCACAGATGAAACAACTAATCACTTATCACTTGTACCATTCAAACAATCAACACACTACATGGATCTAATGCAACTTAATTAAATTTCATGGATTGGGAGAATATAACCATAGGATTTCTATTCCAAAAAGGGGGAGGCAGGAGTAACCAGAGAAACCCTAGGATCTATTTGACACATAAATGGGTATAGATGACTAACCATGATCGTCATCGCCGGAGTAATCGTCGGAGTCGTTGCCGGGGTCGTCACTCTAGGATGACATGATACAGTTTGAGCACACACACATGAATGTGTACACATGAATCCCTCCCATCAAGTCAAAGTGGCTAGTACAATGACACATCATGAACTGATCTTGCTCTCTGTGGGGACTGTACGATTTTTGACGCACGCGCCACATCAATGTTGTGAAATTGTATTCAAACATGCATGCACACATCACCTCCATACATATGCATGTAGTGGTTGTCTTCAAATCGTACACTCCCTCGCGTGGTTATCGGCGACAAGCCTATATATTCATGGGCCCGCGTGGACATCCATGATCACCTTGACCGACAATAAGATAGGTTACCATGGCGGATTCTTCCTTTGGTTCATGTTATTGTAGTATAGGTCATGCTGAGATTCAGACCTAATTAAGTTTGAGTGCATATACTATGCACGCATGCATGCATGAATCCCCATCGTCCACTTGAAGTGTGGTGTAACATACATATGCATCGTCAACCTAACCATCACTAAGTGTGGGGATTTCTAGTTTGAAAGCACGGTGCCACATCAAACTTGTTCCATTGTGTATTAAAAAATACACCTCTCTATACATATGTTTGGGCCACACGCATGCAGCAGTTTTCTTCGGAGACTAGTTACTTGCGTGATTATTGGTGAGCTAGCCCATCTCCGGCGTCGCATGGATGGCCATCACTTTGACCAACAACAAGAGAGAGGTTGTATGATCAAGGTGGATTATTCTGGGTCCATTTTACAATTCATCTTGGTGAGATGCCTCTCTGGCCCGCCGACTGAAGTGTGTGTGTGTGTGTGTGTGTGCGTGTGGAGGGGCTGCTACTTCGCACTTTGCTAGGTGAACCTCGGTTGGGGGAGGGGCATGCATTCATAGCTTAGGATTCCCTTCGTGCCGACGCGAGGGGGGCAAGCAATACCGTGCGCTTTCTGAGATAGGTGCCACATCGAAGTTGCATTTGGTATTTGAATATCAAACCACCCTTTTCATATATAAATTTGGTGCACATGCAAGTGTGTTCGTTTTCTAACCCTCTCCCGCGTCATTTTTTGCCAAATTTATGAACATTAGACAAGTCGGATGACGCAACAGACACGGTTCACTCAAACTAACCGTGTGCCATGCCGGTGCCCCTATCACGCACATCCGCACAATATATTGGGGTCCACGAGGCTTCCCCTCTCAAAAACATCTACCCGCCTGCAGCTTTTTCTGTTTGATAACACACAGTTATTATGTTTCAACCGTGTGTGGTGTTTCTTATTTCCAATCCCGCCTGCATCCCTCAAAAATATTTGCTCTCCTCGAGGTTTTTCTATTACATAACACACGGTTGTTATCTCTGGACCTTGTGCGATGCACCATAATAAAAAAATTCAATAGCCTCGACATTTCACTCTCGCGTTTGGCTCCCGCGCAGTAAAATTTTCAGTACCTGCGTCGTGTCCTCAAACACACCCCCCGCCCCCCTCCACACACAGACACCAAAACCTCCTCGAGCGCACACACACATACACACACCCCTCCCTCACTCGAAACCCTAGCAAGGTCCTCGCCGCCGCAAGGCCTCCATTGTCAACATCCGCCGGTTTGCCCGTGTAGCTTACCCACCGATCTCCATACCGAGGCTGCCTTCAGTTTCTTAGATGATGCCTTCCAAACGCCCCCTTTTCCATAGATCCCCATCCCCCACTCTAGAGCATCGCAACCTAAGCCCATCTACGCTTCCCGTGGAGCTCGAGGAGCAACTGTCCCAAAAGAGGTGTATCTCTCTTCGCCCGACGTCGCCGAGGAAGCTGACGACCATTACTAGCCGCAGGCACTGAATCAGCGGGCAAGAGTATGCGGGTATGTCGCGGACACCAGCTACAATATCGAGGTCGTCGACAATGATGGCCTGAGGCGGGCTATGTCACTGGTTAAGTGGCCCACCCCAACCCCTCAGGTTCAACCGCTGTCAATCTCATCCATGGCTCCGCCGCTGATCTCCTATGGCTCGCTGTCAAGAATTTGCCATCCTACATCGCCTTCAAGCCTCTTTTGTCATTTCTGAAGGACAGGTTCTGCGATGCTGGCTTGGGATCCACAGCTTCCAAGTCAGACCTCATCGACGGCGACCACGAGGAGGGCACCCTCTCCGGCACTTCCAAGGGGAAACACCCATCTGCTCTTCCAAGGGGAAAGAGCACGTCTGCAACATGAGGGAGGGCACCCTACAGCCATGCTCTTCCAAGGGGAAGGAGCCTATCTGCGACAACATGGAGCGCATCCAAGGTCTATGCTCTTCCCACGGGAAAGAGCACATCTGTGACAAGTGATGAAACCCATGATTTGTTTTGTCGTGCACTTGACAAGGGTAAACCCATGATTTGATTTGTCGAGTCCCTTTTGTAGTGTAGTGAGAATATGTCCAGTTTTAACTGCTATATTTGGTTGTTTGTAGTATGCCTTGTTTATTTCAACTATTCGCAATGTGATGCTCTATATGTGCAATTATTTACTGTGCAGTACATTCCATCAATCCAGTTTTAAACATACTGATAGGAATGCATATATTTGCTTGCTGTTAATCCTGTTATAGCTAGCATATGCCTCTTTTAGTGTTTTTTGATTGTTCGGTTGTTTGTAGTTAGCATATGTCCAGTTTCAGATGCTATCTTTGTTTGTTCGTAGTATGCCTTGTTTGTTCCAGTTATTCACAACGTGATGCTCTATATGTACAAGTGTGAACTGTGTAGTTCAATTTCATCAATACCAGTTTCAACAATACCACTATGAATGACTACATTTGGTTGATGCGTGTTGTAATTAACACACCTTTCCATTTTCATTTAACAATAACCAATGTACTTAGACCAGCACAATACCGGTTTAAATGACAATGTTTGCTTGTTGTTAAATGTTATGCCTGTTGCAGTTAACACACCTTTCCACTTGTTTTGCTTTACTAGCATCTTAAACCTGTACATTGAAGCTATCTTTTGCAGAATATTTTGCCTGCCATGGATAATTTTGGTTGATGTTTAGCTTGTTGTGCTTAACATGCCTCTTGATGTACCAACACAGGACAATTTTGGGAACGACTGATGTTTTCCATCGAGGTATGCTTCATCCCATGGCCTATATATACTCATTGTTCAGGATATTGGTAGCTGGTACTGAAATTACTAGTATTCAACTAGAGGGGGGGTGAATAGGCGATTTTTACGGAAGTCTTCAAAACAGGGATGTTTCGAAGACAAACGATAGAAATGAACCTATTGATATTTAGCGGAAGTAGACTACACTAGACAAGCCATAGTCAAGTAAGCAATGAAGTGAAAGCACGAAGAGTGTAAGCAGCTAGGTAGATTGGATCAGGATGGAAGAACGTATGAAGCCAAACAGACAATTGTCTTCACTCAGTGAAGTCAAACAGATAATGCAAGTAGGCAAAGACTTGAGAAGACAAATTGCAATTAAAGCAAGAGAGGTAGGATAGAACCAGTTGCTCGGAGAGGAAAAGGGATTTGTTCGACCAGTTCCAGTTACTCTGACAACTGTATGTCTCGTTAGGGAGGCTGGGATTTAACTCAGAAGACCGCGTCTTCACCTTATTTCCCTTGAGCTAAGAACACTTAGTCCTCGCCCAATCACTCTGGTAAGTCTTCAAGGGAGACTTCCAAACCTTCACAGACTTCGTTCGCCGGCAATCCACAATGACTCTTGGATGCTCAAAACGTGACGCCTAACCGGATGGAGGATTCACAGTCCTCAAGTGTAATAAGTCCCAAGATCACGAGAACAGAAAGACTTCAGTGATGCCTAACACTCTTTGGCTCTGGGTGTTTTGGGCTTTGTCCTCGCAAGTATTCTCTCTCTCAAAGGCTTCGGAGGCGGGTTGCTCTCAAACAACAAAAGCCATGCACTAACTCTGAGTAGCCGCCATTTATGGTGTAGGGGGTGGGCTATTTATACCCAGGAGGCAACCCGACCTGATTTGTCCAAAATGACCCTGGATCACTAAGGAACTGACACGTGTCCAATGGTCAGATTTCAAACACACGCGGCAGCATAGCTTGGGCTACAAGACATGCTGTCTCATCCAGCTCTGGATAAGATTTGCTCTCATTGTCTTCGCTCAAAGACATAGGATTTGGTTGAGCATCACTTTAGTCACTCTAACTTTGTTCCCTTGGACCCCACTTAATAGTACGGTGGTTCATATGACTCAACAAAGAAGAAAAGGAAACTACGAAAGAATTATGTCTTCGCACTCCATAGTCTTCACGTGATGTATTCTCATGTCATAGTCTTCAATGTGAATGTCTTCATAGACCGCCATTGTCTTCATTGTCTTCACACATTTTTAGAAATCATCTATGGTAGGTAAACCAAATCAATGTGGGACTAGTACCTCTGTTATCCTGCAATTCTCACAAACACATTAGTCCCTCAACCAAGTTTGTCGTCAAAACTCCAAAACCAACTAGGGGTGGCACTAGATGCACTTACAATCTCCCCCTTTTTGGTGATCGATGACAAACTTGTAGAAGCTTCAACGGGGATAAAAGTATGTGAAAGTTTAGTGTTGTTAGTATTGTCTTCATACATAAGACGAGGCTCCCCCTGAAGATGTGCATATAAATGATTTGCGTTTGAATGCAAATGCACATGGCAGGTTTTGCTTTGTGGAGGCCATCATCAAAGTGTGAAGACAATGCATTATGCATATAAGAAGTAACGAAGATAATGATATGCATAATGACAAATGGACGTCTGTAGAATGACTTCATGTGGGATTTATCATCACATCACAGGATCGAAAATAAAGTAGCAGACGACCATCAAGTTTAAGTGTTACAACTCAGAGAACCAAATGTATCAAAGGACGAGAGTTGTAAGACTTGGCAAAAATAATGCAGCAAAATAATGCAACCACCCATAAGGACCTGCTTGAAGAATATCAACTCATATATGCTTCTTCCCCTTTTGTCAGTAATGACCAAAAAGGTTTGAAGACATAGAGCGTCTACTCATTCCCAGAAGGAGCAGGGTTGATGTTGGAGTTTGGTGGTGCAGACGGACCTGGTGTAGTGTTGATACATGCTGAAGTGGTTGTTGGTGATGTAGCATCGTCTTCATCATCAATGACTCTGGCATTGACAGTTGCTGCCGAAGAGGAGTATTCAGAATCTTCGAGTGTAGGAGTTCGACATAAGACAATATTCATGGGAGGAGTGGAATCAAACTTGAATCTCTCTGTGAAGCCATCTTGCTGAAGATCATCTTCAGTACTAAGGAGTGTCAGACTCTTCCACGAACGCTGACAGGTTTCATGAGTGACAATTGCATTCTTGGTGGCAAGATTGCGAATGCGATTAACATCCATCAAGAGACTCTGCATCTGACGTTTCAGCCAGTAATGATGTTTATCGTGTTTCTGATGCAAGGCCACGAGAAGCTCTCGGTCATTGAGCACACAAGATCTCTTCTGAGGCCTTGGAGCAATAGTGCTTTCAGTGGCTTCAGTATAGGAACGACGAGGTGCACGGGTATTTCCAGCCAAAGGATAAACACGAGTGGCACCATGAACTCCTTCGCCATGTTGAGAGAAACTTTGATGATCGACATTGTGAAGATAAATTGCCTCCTTGGCAGGCTCTGGGAATATGGCTTCGACAGACATATCAACCTCTGGCAAGAATATGAGATGGTTGCGCGCAGAGGGCTGATAGTTAACAGCAGAGTGAAGCTTGATAAGATGCATTACCCATGGAGCAAACAATTTTCAGACCAAATATATCTGAGCCAGATGCAGTGAATTGGCGAATGAAGAAATCCTGAGCATTGAAGTTGATGCCATTGAGAATATAGAAGACCAATGTCTTCATTGAGCCTTCAAGCTTTGCCGAAGAAGAATGTCCTTTGATGGGCCATAGGGTTCGCCTGATAATGTGACAGATGGTGCGGGGCAGATACTCTAGGTCATCAACAAAGAATTCCTTAGGATATTCAGCATCTTGTGGCAGAGGCTTCATCATACTCAGCATTTGGCTCATGTTGGGCTCAGGCTTCTGGAATATGCTTTCCAAGGCATTGCGGTGAAGCTGACAACCAGGTTCATATAGTTCACCAGGAGTGGTCAGGCCAGTAAGCTCAATGAGATCAAGAGCTTTGGCCTCATGGTGCACATTGCCTGTCATCCACTCAAGGACCCAAGTTTTGATGTCCTTGTTGTAGCCGCGGATGTGAAGTGTAGCATAGAATTGTAACAGAAGCTCTTCATTCCAATTTTCCTTGTCGGTCACGAACTACAGAAGGTCAGCATCTCTGAAGCAGTCTAGGGCTTCTTCCAAATAGCGCAGTCCAGCAATGGCTTCGCAGTCAAGACGCATATGAGGAAAAATGCGCCCTTGATTGTATAAGACACAGGAATAATAAATGCATTGCTGATAGCTCCAGAACCGATCAGATGAAATTTTGGGCTTTTAATATGGGTTCTTGGCTCTATCAAAGAAAGTCTTATGTTCAATGAAATCATTTGCGTTGAACGATCCTAGCGCAGATGTAGTACCTGGAAACCTTGGTAGCCTTGGTTTTGGCTTCTGAACCCGAGGCCTGTGCTCCACATGATAATCAAGTTGAGGTCTGGGACCAGGCGGAGGGACCAGAATGGTCCATGTGACAATGACAAGCTCGCCTTGATAAAATGCTTGCTCAATGGTGTGTGGCCTTCGAGGCGGTACAGGAGCAGTGGCATTGACAAGGGCTTCAGGATGCACATTGGTGGCAGGTGCGTCATTGGCTTCAAACACCATGTTCATTGTAGGCGCCACATTAGCTTCAGCCATGGCAACATCATTGGCTTCAGTAGTGTTGTCGGTGGCCGCAGTATTTTCAACCTCCACTTGAGTAGCTGGAGGGTCGTGCACAGACATGTTCTCCTCGAGAACATTTTCTTGATTGGTGTGGCTGTGACAACATAATCTTCTTCTTCACGGGGTTCTTGATTTTCATCGGCTGATGCAGCCAGTATGTCTTCAACAACTTTGGCTTTAGACAAAAAGACATTCACAGTAGGAGTGGCTTCAGGAAACACTTGTCATTCTATTGAGTTGGGTTGCACTTCTCCTGCGGGATCATTCGACACAACAACTTGTGGCCTTGGTCCTTTGCAAAGCCTACAGAATGCAGGCGTCTCTCTTGGAGCGGGAGTTGGATGGACCACATAGTCGTCATCAGCAAGTACCGGATTGGTGACTTGAGGTGGGGGAGTACTTGGTGAGCTTCGACTTGGAGTTTCTGGTTGGGGGCGATCAACCCATGATGCATCCTAAGCAATTGGCATCAAGGGACGACCAATGCTGATGATTTCGCTGTTCGTGAGAACAGGCAATGATACCATATGGTGCTCGATCTAAGGAAGAACTTCATCATCTACCAGATTGTCTTGGGGACCAATGTCTTCAGCTATGGTGGGGTCAACAGCTCGAACTTCTTCAGCTTTAGGAGCCTCTGTGGAAGCAGGCTCGTAAACAACTAACTGACGCTCTTGGTGGGGGGAAGCAAGACGAGCAACTGATAGGGGCTCAACAAGAAGGGGCTCTAAAAGGAGCAGCCTGATTCTTCTTCGAAGACTTTGTCTTTCGCTTCTTGGTCAGCGGAGCATCATCAGAAGCATTCTTGTTCTTGCGTTTTCTGGCTTCAGCCTCGGCTGCCCTTGTCTTCTTCAGTTCTAAAGCCACTGTGGGACCTTAGGCTTCGAACATGTCATGCTGGCAGGGAAGACAATGCGAGGTGCTTCTTGTCTTGATGCCTCAGCTTGAGTCACAGTAGGCTTCTTTCTTTTTGCAGCCACCTTGGGATTGATGTCCGGAAGCCCAAGGGCCTTGCGCTTTTCAGCTTCATTGTGAGCCTGAACACACTTGGCAACAAGGTGTTTCATCCGCTCTCTTGAACCTTTTGCTTCTTCACGTTTCCTGTGAAACGCTTCCTTGAGATCATGCAACAGCTTCTTGAAGTTCTGAACATCAGTGACATTGAGCTTGGCCATGTGCTTCTTGAACTGAGCCTTTTTATAGTCATTTTTGTTCTTGAGCTCGACTATCTTCTAAGCCACAGCTAGCTCATTTGCAATGGCGCTGTGGAAAGCGACACTGATGCCAATGGGAAGTTGAAGATCATCAATGATGAGATCCGGATTGGCAAACCATTCATCAATGAAGTTGTTGAAGATGTCCACATCAAAGAGGGGCAAATCGTTGAAGATTTCTGCCTCTTGTTTGCTCTTTATCAGCAGCTCAAGAGCATCTTCACCAAGATCATCATCACTTGACAGATCAATGGCTTCATTCTCGTTCCTCAGAACGGCAGCTGGGGTCAGTGCTTGAACAGAACTCCGGATGGGCTTCTTCTTGCATAGACTTCCCGGCCTTCTTGGAGACGCGAGAGAGGTCTTCAGATTGCATACTTGATGCAGGAGGGGCAGTTGCCAATGGCTTCACACGTGAAGCTTTTGGTGCAGCAGAGGGTTTTGAAACCTTGGTTTTCTTTTGCTTCTGTGGCTTAGGAGGAGCTGGCGCTTCATGAGAATCTGCATCATCAGCTAAGTGATCCACATTAGCACCTTGGACTGTAATGTGAGTGATGAGGCCTTCGAGGTTGTAGAAGGGGCCGATTCTGTTTTCATTGGCTGCACGGGTGCCATCATCTCGAGGAGCAGATGGACCGGGGTTGAAGTCAAGTCCAAATGTCTTCTTGTTCTTTACAGATAGAATCTTTGGCAAACCTGAAGTTGCGCTTGAACAGATTGTCTTCTCGACACCATAGCTGAGAAGATGGGTCAGCATTCTCTGGCTATGGTCCGCGAACCATGCACGGATAGAAACCTTGATCAATAGCTTCAGACAGGGACTGGGGTTGAATATTTTTGTATGATATATCTCCCCAGGGCTGCTTGATGGCATTCTTCTCAGCATACTCAGCCGTGAAATATCTATATTTGTACCACTCTTCAGCCCAATATCTTCGAATCCATTGGATTCGAGTTTTGCGTTCACCATAAGTTTCTTCTGGGTCTGTCTTGTACATTTCATGCAGATCTGGTGGCAAATCCTTGGATGTATTCCCACAGGCTGTCTACCGCCCTTTCTAGCTAACTTTTCAGTTGCCATGAAGCTTAAACTGAATGGCTTCAAAACTTGCTAAGGATTCCGACGGTTGGTCAGACAAGAACTGGCTTCAGGAGAATTTATGTGACTTTGTAAGAATTTTGCAAATGAATGCAGACTATGAGAACCAAAGGATTCTCCCACGGACATGTACCTGTAATAGCATTTGAGGTGCGAGGGAAGGGGAAGAGGTCATATGCATTCTCAGAAGATTTTGAAGATAAATTAGTTTGAAGACATTGACCTCATAACGCGAAGACATTCACTTATTTGTTGTGAGTTGGTTCCATATTTGTACGAATCCAAGAATAGGTACAAGTGAGGAATCTAACTTGTAGTGAAGCATAAGTGAATAGACTAGGAAAAATATGAGATGCAGAAGAGGGTAGATTCAACTTTGGAAGCATAAAACCACTTTTGGTAGAGAAGGATGAATCGATCAGATCAAAACGATAGTAAAAAGTAAGTTTTAATTACCACAGGAAGAACTGCTAGACAGAACGGAGTTGGAGGACGAACAGTTCAATCTCTCGTGCCCTAACTTGGCGACGGAAGACACCTACGGTGGCGGTGGAGAAGGCGAGGTCCGCGGACGGCGTGAGGACGGCGTTGTTGAGGTTGCGGCAGCTAACTGCTTCATCGTGAGCGTCGTCTCGAGCTAGCGGAGGCACTAGGGTTTTGAGCAAGGTGCGGAGGTGGAAGAAGGATTTTGACCGCGATGTGATGTAAATTTATAAGGAAAGGGACATCATAACACTATTACTCAGGTGCCCCTGGCGGTTTACATCTGATGTACACATGGCAAACATGCAACGCATTGGAAGTTGTTCTATGTTCCCACGCACGCCTGGATTGTCGGATGGTCGTTCATGCTTCTTCGGTTTTCAGGCAATAAGGATGCAGCATTAAAAACAGATTAAATGTTTATCAGATTGACTTCAGCTGACAAGGTCTCCGTGAAGACAACCGACAGGTTTCAATAGAATGCATATGATTTGGACTGATAGAGTTGAGGTAGAAACATAGATAGATTAGGGTCCGATCACATTCACTTAGATCAAAAGATTCAAGAGTGAAGACATAGCTATAAGTGAATGCTGTAGAGGACAGAACACTAATATATATGTATATGTACATGAACCAAATCAACATTGTGAAGATAAATCATGAAGATAGTTTAACGTTGAAGACAATCCAAATTCGAAGACTTTTGCAATTTTAACGCCAAGAGAAACACTTCAATAAGAATTTTTGTGATGGCGTTACCCACCGTATAGGAAGTGAAAGAACATGCGGTGCCCCCATGTTTGGTTTTGGCAATTGATGACAATCTCTATGGACTAATGGTTGCCTTGAGGTATATTTGAAGGGTTTGTCCATAGGCTTTTCTTGGAGTCCATTTGTTGGTTTCAAGGAGAGTTTGTGATGACCAAGTTGCTATTAAGGAATTATCCAAAGATTGGTCTTATGAGTGTTGAGCTTATTGCAAGCATGTCTTGAAGAAGAAGATTGTGTGATCATTCATGTTTACCTTCAAGACATCATCCAAATGAAGAGAGTTGGAAAGATTCAATGTTGATCAAGACTAAGTCAAAGAATGAATCAAGTTGATCAACACACAAAGCATAGAAGATGTACCGAGAGGGATCAAGCGATCCCATGGTATGGTAAGCATGGTCAATTATGCTTTGTGTACTAAACCATGGTCTTCGTGCGAGTTCTTTGTGGGGTTAGGTTGCGGTGTGCAAGCTCAAGTAGAATCATCATGAAGAGATCATATGCTTGAAGCTTGCCGTCCATTGTGGCGACAATGGACTTGTGAAGATGTGCAGAAGAGTGGCTCACCCATAGTGGAGTATGGGGGAGCAATCAAACTAGTCTTCTTCGAGCCAATGCAATCAAGAAAGGTCGTCCAACTTGAGGGAGTCAAGATCGTCCTCATCTAGCTCAAGTGGACCATGTGCAAGGCAAAGGTTTTCCCTTGATAGGTTTTCTATTTTACCGGTCTCACGGTAGTTGTGGGAGACCGGGTTATAGGATTGATTGTCGTACTATCAAGGGGGGCTCTTGATGAGCTGCTTGATCGTATCGTTCGTAGAGTGCTCAAACCATTGCATCCTTGCATCATCTTTTTGGTTCTTGTTTGGTTCTTCTCCTTGTGAGATTTGGAGCTTATGGTCATTTTTATGACAAGCTCGAGTTCATCGAAAACGGAGTTCTCATGCATCTTCTATGATGTTTTCGATGTTGGAGGGTATGCCGGTTCT
The DNA here is from genome assembly GCF_018294505.1 of Triticum aestivum. Taxonomy (NCBI): domain Eukaryota; kingdom Viridiplantae; phylum Streptophyta; class Magnoliopsida; order Poales; family Poaceae; genus Triticum; species Triticum aestivum. The sequence continues at coordinate 381,352,021 of NC_057807.1, forward strand.
TCTCGGTTGGAGGTTTCACTCCTTTGTTTGCTAAGCATTGCGAGGCGGGTTCCACCTCCGAATACTCCAAAATTGATTCCGAACACAAGGACCGTGTCCGGCTGTGCAAGATAAACTCCATATACCATCGTAGAGAGAATAATAATACACTAATCCGATCTGCTGACAACTCTTTGTTGTGTGACATCATGTCATGGCTTGGTAACTTATTCGAACCGTTTTTACAACCTGCTCCCGCACACATCGCGAGGCGGTTTCTTTGGCACGTCTTGTCAAAGCTCCCGCACACATCGCGAGGCTGTTTTGATGCTACTCGTCTTGCTCTATCCAACAAGCTTGAGTTTGCTCAATTCGGAGCTCATTTGCAGAAGTTATGGCAGTTCTGGTTTCCTTGGAGTATTCTTTGTTTTCGTGGTTGAGGCATAAGGTTGGGCCCAGCGGTAGTACCGCGACCACAGCGGTAGTACCGCCGAAGCTCCCCAGCGGTAGTACCGCTCTCAGAGCGGTAGTACCGCTCTCCAAACAGTAGTACCGCTTGGGATTTTCGGCCGTAGTACCGTTGTGCGTCTGGGCTACTTCCTCCTCGATTCTCGAACGAAGTTTTTCGTGTCGGGTTTTGCGGCACTAAGGGCGGCAGTAGGAGCGGTAGTACTGCCCTAAGCGGTAGTACCGCTCTTCCCTAGCGGTAGTACCGCCATGGGGTCAGGGCCCTGGCAGCGCGGCAGTACCGCTGGGTTGAGCGGTAGTCAAAACCGGCGGATCTCGGGTCGGGGGTCCCAAACTGTGCGTCTAAGGCTAATGGTAACAGGAGACTGGGGACACGATGTTTACCCAGGTTCGGGCCCTCTCGATGGAGGTAATACCCTACCTCCTGCTTGATTGATCTTGATGATATGAGTATTACAAGAGTGGATCTACCACGAGATCAGAGAGGCTAAACCCTAGAAGCTAGCCTATGGTATGATTGTTGTTGTGTCCTATGGACTAAACCCTTCGGTTTATATAGACACCAGAGGGGGCTAGGGTTACATAGAGTCGGTTTACAGAGAAGGAGATCTACATCCGAATCGCCAAGCTTGCCTTGAACGCCAAGGAGAGTCCCATCCGGACACAGGACGAAGTCTTCTGTCTTGTATCTTCATAGTCCAACAGTCCGACCAAAGTATATAGTCCGGCTGTCCGGATACCCCCTTATCCAGGACTCCCTCAGTAGCCCCTGAACCAGGCTTCAATGACGATGAGTCCGGCGCGTAGATTGTCTTCAGCATTGCGAGGCAGGTTCCACGTTCGAATACTCCAAAATTGATTCCGAACACAAGGACCGTGTCCGGCTGTGCAAGATAAACTCCATATACCATCGTAGAGAGTATAATAATACACTAATCCGGTCTGCTGACAACTCTTCATTGTGTGACATCATGCCATGGCTTGGTAACTTATTCAAACCGTTTTTACAACCCGCTCCCGCACACATTGCGAGGCGGTTTCTTTGGCACGTCTTGTCAAAGCTCCCGCACACATCGCGAGGCTGTTTTGATGCTACTCGTCTTGCTCTATCCAACAAGCTTGAGTTTGCTCAATTCGGAGCTCATTTGCAGAAGTTATGGTAGTTCTGGTTTCCTTGGAGTATTCTTTGTTTTCGTGGTTGAGGCATAAGGTTGGCCCCAGCGGTAGTACCGCTCCAAGCGGTAGTACCGCTCTCCGAACAGTAGCACCGCTTGGGATTTTCGGCCGTAATACCGCTGTGCGTCTGGGCTACTTCCGCCTCGATTCTCGAACGAAGTTTTTCGTGTCGGGTTTTGCGGCACTAAGGGCGGCAGTAGGAGCGGTCGTACCGCCCTAAGCGGTAGTACCGCTCTTCCCTAGTGGTAGTACCGCCCTGGGGTCTGGGCCGTGGCAGCGCGGCAGTACCACTGGGTTGAGCGGTAGTCAAAACCGGCGGATCTTGGGTCGGGGTTCCCAAACTGTGCGTCTAAGGCTAATGGTAATAGGAGACTGGGGACACGATGTTTACCCAGGTTCAGGCCCTCTCAATGGAGGTAATACCCTACCTCCTGCTTGATTGATCTTGATGATATGAGTATTACAAGAGTTGATCTACCACGAGATCAGAGAGGCTAAACCCTAGAAGCTAGCCTATGGTATGATTGTTGTTGTGTCCTACGGACTAAACCTTTCGGTTTATATAGACACCAGAGGGGCTAGGGTTACACAGAGTCGGTTTACAGAGAAGGAGATCTACATCCGAATCGCCAAGCTTGCCTTCCACGCCAAGGAGAGTCCCATCCGGACACGGGACGAAGTCTTCTGTCTTGTATCTTCATAGTCCAACAGTCCGGCCAAAGTATATAGTCCGGCTGTCCGGATACCCCCTTATCCAGGACTCCCTCAGTAGCCCCTGAACCAGGCTTCAATGACGATGAGTCCGGCGCGTAGATTGTCTTCAGCATTGCGAGGCAGGTTCCACCTCTTAATACTCCAAAATTGATTCCGAACACAAGGACCGTGTCCGGCTGTGCAAGATAAGCTCCATATACCATCGTAGAGAGAATAATAATACACTAATCCGATCTGCTGACAACTCTTCGTTGTGTGACATCATGCCATGGCTTGGTAACTTATTCGAACCGTTTTTACAACCCTCTCCCGCACACATCTCGAGGCGGTTTCTTTGGCACGTCTTGTCAAAGCTCCCGCACACATCGCGAGGCTGTTTTGATGCTACTCGTCTTGCTCTATCCAACAAGCTTGAGTTTGCTCAATTCGGAGCTCATTTGCAGAAGTTATGGCAGTTCTGGTTTCCTTGCAGTATTCTTTGTTTTCGTGGTTGAGGCATAAGGTTGGCCCCAGCGGTAGTACCGCGACCACAGCGGTAGTACCGCCGAAGCTCCCCAGCGGTAGTACCGCTCTCAGAGCGGTAGTACCGCTCCAAGCGGTAGTACCGCTCTCCGAACGGTAGTACAACTTGGGATTTTCGGCCGTAGTACCGCTGTGCGTCTGGGCTACTTCCGCCTCGATTCTCGAACGAAGTTTTTCGTGTCGGGTTTTGCGGCACTAAGGGCGGAAGTAGGAGCGGTAGTACCGCCCTAAGCGGTAGTACCGCTCTTCCCTAGCGGTAGTACCGCCCTGGGGTCAGGGCCCTAGCAGCGCGGTAGTACCGCTGGGTTGAGCGGTAGTCAAAACCGGCGGATCTCGGGTCGGGGGTCCCAAACTGTGCGTCTAAGGCTAACGGTAACAGGAGACTAGGGACACGATGTTTACCTAGGTTCGGGCCCTCTCGATGGAGGTTATACCCTACCTCCTGCTTGATTGATCTTGATGATATGAGTATTACAAGAGTTGATCTACCATGAGATCAGAGAGGCTAAACCCTAGAAGCTAGCCTATGGTATGATTGTTGTTGTGTACTATGGACTAAACCCTTCGCTTTATATAGACACCAGAGGGGGCTAGGGTTACACAGAGTCGGTTTACAGAGAAGGAGATCTACATCCGAATCGCCAAGCTTGCCTTGAATGCCAAGGAGAGTCCCATCCGGACACGGGACGAAGTCTTCTGTCTTGTATCTTCATAGTCAAATAGTCTGGCCAAAGTATATAGTCCGGCTGTCCGGATACCCCCTTATCCAGGACTCCCTCAATAGCCCCTGAACCAGGCTTCAATGACGATGAGTCCGGCGCGTAGATTGTCTTTAGCATTGCGAGGCGAGTTCCACGTCCGAATACTCCAAAATTGATTCCGAACACAAGGACCGTGTCCGGCTGTGCAAGATAAACTCCATATACCATCGTAGAGAGTATAATAATACACTAATCCGATCTGCTGACAACTCTTCGTTGTGTGACATCATGCCATGGCTTGGTAACTTATTCGAACCGTTTTTACAACCCACTCCCGCACACATCGCGAGGCGGTTTCTTTGGCACGTCTTGTCAAAGCTCCCGCACACATCGCGAGGCTGTTTTGATGCTACTCGTCTTGCTCTATCCAACAAGCTTGAGTTTTCTCAATTCGGAGCTCATTTGCAGAAGTTATGGTAGTTCTGGTTTCCTTGGAGTATTCTTTGTTTTCGTGGTTGAGGCATAAGGTTGGCCCCAGCGGTAGTACCGCTCTCAGAGCGGTAGTACCGCTCCAAGCGGTAGTACCGCTCTCCGAACGGTAGTACCGCTTGGGATTTTCGACCATAATACCGCTGTGCGTCTGGGCTACTTCCGCCTCGATTCTCGAACGAAGTTTTTCGTTTCGGGTTTTGCGGCACTAAGGGCGGCAGTAGGAGCGGTAGTACCACCCTAAGCGGTAGTACCGCTCTTCCCTAGTGGTAGTACCGCCCTGGGGTCAGGGCCCTGGCAGCGCGGCAGTACCACTGGGTTGAGCGATAGTCAAAACCGGCGGATCTCGGGTCGGGGGTCCCAAACTGTGCGTCTAAGGCTTATGGTAACAGGAGACTAGGGACACGATGTTTACCCAGGTTCGGGCCCTCTCGATGGAGGTAATACCCTACCTCCTGCTTGATTGATCTTGATGATATGAGTATTACAAGAGTTGATCTACCACGAGATCAGAGAGGCTAAACCCTAGAAGCTAGCCTATGGTATGATTGTTGTTGTGTCCTACGGACTAAACCCTTCGGTTTATATAGACACCAGAGGGGGCTAGGGTTACACAGAGTCGGTTTACAGAGAAGGAGATCTACATCCGAATCGCCAAGCTTGCCTTCCACGCTAAGGAGAGTCCCATCCAGACACGGGATGAAGTCTTCTGTCTTGTATCTTCATAGTCCAACAGTCCGGCCAAAGTATATAGTCCGGCTGTCCGGATACCCCCCTATCCAGGACTCCCTCAGTAGCCCCTGAACCAGGCTTCAATGACGATGAGTCCGGCGCGTAGATTGTCTTCAGCATTGCGAGGCGGGTTCCACCTCCGAATACTCCAAAATTGATTCCAAACACAAGGACCGTGTCCGGCTGTGCAAGATAAACTCCATATACCATCGTAGAGAGAATAATAATACACTAATCCGATCTGCTGACAACTCTTTGTTGTGTGACATCATGCCATGGCTTGGTAACTTATTGGAACCGTTTTTACAACCCGCTCCCGCACACATCGCGAGGCGGTTTCTTTGGCACGTCTTGTCAAAGCTCCCGCACGCATCGTGAGGCTGTTTTGATGCTACTCGTCTTGCTCTATCCAACAACTTGAGTTTTCTCAATTCGGAGCTCATTTGCAGAAGTTATGGTAGTTCTGGTTTCCTTGGAGTATTCTTTGTTTTCGTGGTTGAGGCATAAGGTTGGCCCCAGCGGTAGTACCGCTCTCAGAGCGGTAGTACCGCTCCAAGCGGTAGTACCGCTCTCCGAACGGTAGTACCGCTTGGGATTTTCGACCGTAATACCGCTGTGCGTCTGGGCTACTTCCGCCTCGATTCTCGAACGAAGTTTTTCGTGTCGGGTTTTGCGGCACTAAGGGCGGCAGTAGGAGCGGTAGTACCACCCTAAGCGGTAGTACCGCTCTTCCCTAGTGGTAGTACCGCCCTGGGGTCAGGGCCCTGGCAGCGCGGCAGTACCACTGGGTTGAGCGATAGTCAAAACCGGCGGATCTCGGGTCGGGGGTCCCAAACTGTGCGTCTAAGGCTTATGGTAACAGGAGACTAGGGACACGATGTTTACCCAGGTTCGGGCCCTCTCGATGGAGGTAATACCCTACCTCCTGCTTGATTGATCTTGATGATATGAGTATTACAAGAGTTGATCTACCACGAGATCAGAGAGGCTAAACCCTAGAAGCTAGCCTATGGTATGATTGTTGTTGTGTCCTACGGACTAAACCCTTCGGTTTATATAGACACCAGAGGGGGCTAGGGTTACACAGAGTCGGTTTACAGAGAAGGAGATCTACATCCGAATCGCCAAGCTTGCCTTCCACGCCAAGGAGAGTCCCATCCAGACACGGGACGAAGTCTTCTGTCTTGTATCTTCATAGTCCAACAGTCCGGCCAAAGTATATAGTCCGGCTGTCCGGATACCCCCTTATCCAGGACTCCCTCAGTAGCCCCTGAACCAGGCTTCAATGACGATGAGTCCGGCGCGTAGATTGTCTTCAGCATTGCGAGGCGGGTTCCACCTCCGAATACTCCAAAATTGATTCCAAACACAAGGACCGTGTCCGGCTGTGCAAGATAAACTCCATATACCATCGTAGAGAGAATAATAATACACTAATCCGATCTGCTGACAACTCTTTGTTGTGTGACATCATGCCATGGCTTGGTAACTTATTGGAACCGTTTTTACAACCCGCTCCAGCACACATCGCGAGGCGGTTTCTTTGGCACGTCTTGTCAAAGCTCCCGCACGCATCGTGAGGCTGTTTTGATGCTACTCGTCTTGCTCTATCCAACAAGCTTGAGTTTACTCAATTCGGAGCTCATTTGCAGAAGTTATGGAAGTTCTGGTTTCCTTGGAGTATTCTTTGTTTTCGTGGTTGAGGCATAAGGTTGGCCCCAACGGTAGTACCGCTCTCAGAGCGGTAGTACCGCTCTCCGAATGGTAGTACCGCTTGGGATTTTCGGCCGTAGTACCGCTGTGCATCTGGGCTACTTCTGCCTCGATTCTCGAACGAAGTTTTTTGTGTCGGGTTTCGCGGCACTAAGGGCGGCAGTAGGAGCGGTAGTACCGCCCTAAGCGGTAGTACCGCTCTTCCCTAGCGGTAGTACCACCCTGGGGTCAGGGCCCTGGCAGCGCGGCAGTACCGCTGGGTTGAGCGGTAGTCAAAACAGGCGGATCTCGGGTCGGGGGTCCCAAATTGTGCGTCTAAGGCTAATGGTAACAAGAGACTGGGGATACGATGTTTACCCAGGTTCGGGCCCTCTCGATGGAGGTAATACCCTACCTCCTCCTTGATTGATCTTGATGATATGAGTATTACAAGAGTTGATCTACCACGAGATTGGAGAGGCTAAACCCTAGAAGCTAGCCTATGGTATGATTGTTGTTGTGTCCTACGGACTAAACCCTTCAGTTTATATAGACACCAGAGGGGGCTAGGGTTACACAGAGTCGGTTTACAGAGAAGGAGATCTACATCCGAATCTCCAAGCTTGCCTTCCACGCCAAGGAGAGTCCCATCCGGACACGGGACGAAGTCTTCTGTCTTATATCTTCATAGTCCAACAGTCCGGCCAAAGTATATAGTCCGGCTGTCCGGATACCCCCTTATCGAGGACTCCCTCAGTAGCCCCTGAACCAGGCTTCAATGACGATGAGTCCGGCGCGTAGATTGTCTTCAGCATTGCGAGGCGGGTTCCACCTCCGAATACTTCAAAATTGATTCCGAACACAAGGACCGTGTCCGGCTGTGCAAGATAAACTCCATATACCATCGTAGAGAGAATAATAATACACTAATCCGATCTGCTGACAACTCTTCGTTGTGTGACATCATGCCATGGCTTGGTAACTTATTCGAACCATTTTTACAACCCGCTCCCGCACACATCGCGAGGCGGTTTCTTTGGCACGTCTTGTCAAAGCTCCCGGACACATCGCGAGGCTGTTTTGATGCTACTCGTCTTGCTCTATCCAACAAGCTTGAGTTTGCTCAATTTGGAGCTCATTTGCAGAAGTTATGGCAGTTCTGGTTTCCTTGGAGTATTCTTTGTTTTCATGGTTGAAGCATAAGGTTGGCCCCAGCGGTAGTACCGCGACCACAGCGGTAGTACCGCCGAAGCTCCCTGCGGTAGTACCGCCCCAAGCGGTAGTACCGCTCTCCGAACGGTAGTACCGCTTGGGATTTTCGGCCGTAGTACCGCTATGCGTCTGGGCTACTTCCGCCTCGATTCTCGAAGGAAGTTTTTCGTGTCGGGTTTTGCGGCACTAAGGGCGGCAGTAGGAGCGGTAGTACCGCCCTAAGCGGTAGTACCGCTCTTCCCTAGCGGTAGTACCGCTCTGGGGTCAGGGCCCTGGCAGCGCGGCAGTACCGCTAGGTTGAGCGGTAGTCAAAACCGGCGGATCTCGGGTCGGGTGTCCCAAACTGTGCGTCTAAGGCTAATGGTAACAGGAGACCGGGGACACGATGTTTACCCAGGTTCGGGCCCTCTCGATGGAGGTAATACCCTACCTCCTGCTTGATTGATCTTGATGATATGAGTATTACAAGAGTTGATCTACCACGAGATCAGAGAGGCTAAACCCTAGAAGCTAGCCTATGGTATGATTGTTGTTGTGTCCTACGGACTAAACCCTTCGGTTTATATAGACACCAGAGGGGGCTAGGGTTACACAGAGTCGGTTTACAGAGAAGGAGATCTACATCCGAATCGCCAAGCTTGCCTTCCACGCCAAGGAGAGTCCCATCCGGACACGGGACGAAGTCTTCTGTCTTGTATCTTCATAGTCCAACAGTCCGGCCAAAGTATATAGTCCGGCTGTCCGAATACCCCCTTATCCAGGACTCCCTGAGTAGCCCCTGAACCAGGCTTCAATGACGATGAGTCCGGCGCGTAGATTGTCTTCAGCATTGCGAGGCGGGTTCCACCTCTGAATACTCCAAAATTGGTTCCGAACACAAGGACCGTGTCCGGCTGTGCAAGATAAACTCCATATACCATCGTAGAGAGAATAATAATACACTAATCCGATCTGCTGACAACTCTTCGTTGTGTGACATCATGCCATGGCTTGGTAACTTATTCGGACCGTTTTTACAACCCGCTCCCGCACACATCACGAGGCGGTTTCTTTGGCACGTCTTGTCAAAGCTCCCGCACACATCGCGAGGCTGTTTAGATGCTACTCGTCTTGCTCTATCCAACAAGCTTGAGTTTGCTTAATTCGGAGCTCATTTGCAGAAGTTATGGCAGTTCTGGTTTCCTTGGAGTATTCTTTGTTTTCGTGGTTGATGCATAAGGTTGGCCCCAGCGGTAGTACCGCGACCACAGCGGTAGTACCGCCGAAGCTCCCCAGCGGTAGTACCGCTCTCGAGCGGTAGTACCGCTCCAAGCGGTAGTACCACCCTCCGAACGGTAGTAGCGCTTGGGATTTTCGGTCGTAGTACCGCTGTGCGTCTAGGCTACTTCCGCCTCGATTCTCGAACGAAGTTTTTTGTGTCGGGTTTTGCGGCACTAAGGGCGGCAGTAGGAGCGTTAGTACCGCCCTAAGCGGTAGTACCGCTCTTCCCTAGCGGTAGTACCGCCCTGGGGTCAGGGCCCTAGCAGCGCAGCAGTACCGCTGGGTTGAGCAGTAGTCAAAACCGGCGGATCTCGGGTCGGGGGTCCCAAACTGTGCGTCTAAGGCTAATGGTAACAGGAGACCGGGGACAAAATGTTTACCCAGGTTCGGGCCCTCTTGATGGAGGTAATACCCTACCTCCTGCTTGATTGATCTTGATGATATGAGTATTACAAGAGTTGATCTACCACGAGATCAGAGAGGCTAAACCCTATAAGCTAGCCTATGGTATGATTGTTGTTGTGTCCTATGGACTAAACCCTTCGGTTTATATAGACACCAGAGGGGGCTAGGGTTACACAGAGTCGGTTTACAGAGAAGGAGATCTACATCCGAATCGCCAAGCTTGCCTTCCCCGCCAAGGAGAGTCCCATCCGGACACGGGACGAAGTCTTCAGTCTTGTATCTTTATAGTCCAACAGTCCGGCCAAAGTATATAGTCCGGCTGTCCGGATACCCCCTTATCCAGGACTCCCTCAGTAGCCCCTGAACCAGGCTTCAATGACGATGAGTCCGGCGCATAGATTGTCTTCAGCATTGCGAGGCGGGTTCCACCTCCGAATACTCCAAAATTGATTCCGAACACAAGGATCGTGTCCGGCTGTGCAAGATAAACTCCATATACCATCGTAGAGAGAATAATAATACACTAATCTGATCTGCTAACAACTCTTCGTTGTGTGACATCATGCCATGGCTTGGTAACTTATCGCGAGGCAGTTTCTTTGGCACGTCTTGTCAAAGCTCCCGCACACATCGCGAGGCTGTTTTGATGCTACTCGTCTTGCTCTATCCAACAAGCTTGAGTTTGCTCAATTCGGAGCTCATTTGCAGAAGTGATGGCAGTTCTGGTTTCCTTGGAGTATTCTTTGTTTTCGTGGTTGAGGCATAAGGTTGGCCCCCGCGGTAGTACCGCGACCACAGCGGTAGTACCGCCGAAGCTCCCCAGCGGTAGTACCGCTATCAGAGCGGTAGTACCGCTCCAAGCGGTAGTACCGCTCTCCGAACGGTAGTACCGCTTGGGATTTTCGGCCGTAGTACCGCTGTGCGTCTGGGCTACTTCCGCCTCGATTCTCGAATGAAGTTTTTCGTGTCGGGTTTTGCGGCACTAAGGGCGCAGTAGGAGCGTTAGTACCGCCCTAAGCGGTAGTACCGCTCTTCCGTAGCGGTAGTACCACCCTGGGGTCAGGGCCCTGGCAGCGCGGCAGTACCGCTGGGTTGAGCGCTAGTCAAAACCGGCGGATCTCGGGTCGGGGGTCCCAAACTGTGCGTCTAAGGCTAATGGTAACAGGAGACCGGGGACACGATGTTTACCCAGGTTCGGCCCCTCTCGATGGAGGTAATACCCTACCTCCTGCTTGATTGATCTTGATGATATGAGTATTACAAGAGTTGATCTACCACGAGATTAGAGAGGCTAAACCCTAGAAGCTAGCCTATGGTGTGATTGTTGTTGTGTCCTACGGACTAAACCCTTTGGTTTATATAGACACCAGAGGGGGCTAGGGTTACACAGAGTCGGTTTACAGAGAAGGAGATCTACATCCGAATCGCCAAACTTGCCTTCCACGCCAAGGAGAGTCCCATCCGGACACGGGACGAAGTCTTCTGTCTTGTATCTTCATAGTCCAACAGTCCGGCCAAAGTATAGAGTCCGGCTGTCCGGATACCCCCTTATCCAGGACTCCCTCAGTAACCCTGAACCAGGCTTCAATGATGATGAGTCCGGCGCGTAGATTGTCTTCAGCATTGCGAGGCGGGTTCCACCTCTGAATACTCCAAAATTGATTCCAAACACAAGGACCGTGTCTGGCTGTGCAAGATAAACTCCATATGCCATCGTAGAGAGAATAATAATACACTAATCCGATCTGCTGACAACTCTTCGTTGTGTGACATCATGCCATGGCTTGGTAACTTATTCGAACCGTTTTTACAACCCGCTCCCGCACACATCGCGAGGCGGTTTCTTTGGCACATCTTGTCAAAGCTCACGCATGCATCGCGAGGCTGTTTTGATGCTACTCGTCTTGCTCTATCCCACGAGCTTGAGTTTGCTCAATTCGGAGCTCATTTGCAGAAGTTATGGCAGTTCTGGTTTCCTTGGAGTATTCTTTGTTTTCGTGGTTGAGGCATAAGGTTGGACCCAGCGGTAGTACCGCGACCACAGCGGTAGTACCGCCGAAGCTCCCCAGCGGTAGTACCGCTCTCAGAGCGGTAGTACCGCTCTCCGAACAGTAGTACCGCTTGGGATTTTCGGCTGTAGTACTGCTATGCGTCTGGGCTACTTCCGCCTCGATTCTCGAACGAAGTTTTTCGTGTCGGGTATTGCGGCACTAAGGGCGGCAGTAGGAGCGGTAGTACCGCCCTAAGCGGTAGTACCGCTCTTCCCTAGCGGTAGTACCGCCCTGGGGTCAGGGCCCTGGCAGCGCGGCAGTACCGCTGGGTTGAGCGGTAGTCAAAACCGGCGGATCTTGGGTCGGGGGTCCCAAACTGTGCATCTATGGCTAATGGTAACAGGAGACTGGGGACACGATGTTTACCCAGGATCGGGCCCTCTCGATGGAGGAAATACCATACCTCCTGCTTGATTGATCTTGATGATACGAGTATTACAAGAGTTGATCTACCACTAGATCAGAGAGGCTAAACCCTAGAAGCTAGCCTATGGTATGATTGTTGTTGTGTCCTATGGACTAAACCCTTCGGTTTATATAGACACCAGAGGGGGCTAGTGTTACACAGAGTCGGTTTACAGAGAAGGAGATCTACATCCGAATCGCCAAGCTTGCCTTCCACGCCAAGGAGAGTCCCATCCGGACACAGGACGAAGTCTTCTGTCTTGTATCTTCATAGTCCAACAGTCCGGCCAAAGTATATAGTCTGGCTGTCCGGATACCCCCTTATCCAGGACTCCCTCAGTAGCCCCTGAACCAGGTTTCAATGACGATGAGTCCGGCGCGTAGATTGTCTTCAGCATTGCGAGGCGGGTTCGACCTCCGAATACTCCAAAATTGATTCCGAACACAAGGACCGTGTCTGGCTGTGCAAGATAAACTCCATATACCATCGTAGTGAGAATAATAATACACTAATCCGATCTGCTGACAACTCTTTGTTGTGTGACATCATGCCATGGCTTGGTAACTTATTCGAACCGTTTTTACAACCCGCTCCCGCACACATCGCGAGGCGGTTTCTTTGGCATGTCTTGCAAAGCTCCCGCACACATCGCGAGGCTATTTTTATGCTACTCGTCTTGCTCTATCCAACAAGCTTGAGTTTGCTCAAGTCGGAGCTCATTTGCAGAAGTTATGGTAGTTCTGGTTTCCTTGGAGTATTCACTACTAGAAAACCCCCTACTAATGGCGCACCTAGCATGGCCATTAATGGCGCATCTGTGGTGCGCCATTAATAGCACGCCATTAGTAATTTTTACTAATGGCGCACCACCTGGTGCGCCATTAGTATCTAGTATACTAATGGCGCACCGCGGGTGCGCCATTAGTATAGGCCAGGGTGCGCCATTAGTATGCCTCCCAGGGGCCATGTATATCCAGGTGCTTTTGCATACTAATGGCGCACCACCACCGGATGCGCCATTAGTAACCGCGGCATACAAATGGCGCACTACCCAGTGATGCCCATTAGTATGCACTGTCATACTAACGGCGCACTGTCATGTGATGCGCCATTAGTATGAATATTAGGTTTTTTTATTTTTTTATTTTCTGTTTTTTGCACAGGTTACAAAATGTATAATTGGACAAAATATAGACAGCACACATCAACAACAGATTCATCGAATACAATAGAAGATTAGTCTTTGAATACAATTCATCATATTCGTCTCCGAATACAATTCATCATATTAGTCTCCGAATTGAAAAGACCGAACAAAGATAGAACATTATATTACAAGTCTCAAGACCGCGAGTAGCGAGTTTGTCTTCACATTACAAGTCGATATCGATCATCTAAACTACCATCACATATCCTGTTCCTCCAATGCTCCCTCCCCTCTCCCGCTAGATAGTGGGCGTATCTAGATTCGGCCTCGGCCCTAGTGGTGTACCCTTTGTAACTGTTACCGCTGAGCCGGTGAACCTGTCTCCGACACTCCTCCCAGTCATCGTAGACTCCGGGAACCTTACCCTTGTACACGACATACGTCGGCATCGCTATGCACTAGCCAAACGAAACGTTAGTACCAATTCACAGACAATACATAAGCAATATATAAGTATGCAACAGAACGATCGGAAGAGAAAAGCAAGACATTAATAGCATCGATTACATCTAAGTTGAACGACTCTCGAAACCAAAGAGACATACTACAAGTTCATTAAAGTTTAATTACAACATGAGCCAATCGATGTTTCAGAACTAGACACAGCATCACTGCTTTCGACTCGACTCAAGGGACCGAAGCATGGATGAAGTCGCCGTCTATCGTGGGAGTCATGAAATAACGGTCGTTGTCAGCCTGCATTTGTAGCATTGTGTCGATGTCACTGTTGGACGGTTGATTTCTGAGGTAGAACTGCCCCGAGGTACGAAGGACATCTTGATGGATGATTTCCGCAAACTCTGACTGGATGCGAAAGAATTCTTGTCGGAGGTCCGCGTCCTGGATTGCCGACACGCTCGTGGCCCAATCTTTGAGTTTACTCGGTAGCAGAAGTTGATGATGGTCCCGTACGATCGCCCGCATGTGATGGATGGCGTAGTAGGCACCCTTCTGACCCAGGCGGCTTCTTGACGCAGAAGAACGTCGTATTGTGGGAGAACACGTGCTTGCCGTACTTACGAATAGGCCTGGTGAAGGTGCCTCCAGATTTGGTGTAGCCGGGGAGAACATCATCAAGAACCTTCTTGACATTTGTGTAGTCTACGTTCGACTGACGGTCCGGGTCGAAATACGTGGCCATGGAATATTTGGGGCTTAGGAGGATGAGCGTGCAACGTGTGTCACTGCAGAAAACACGGAATGTTAAAAGAAAAACGATCGAAATGTAAGAATTCATATGTTACGGGCCGGTTGAGGGGAGGACTTACTCGGGAAAGTAAGGCACGAGGAAGTTATCCTTATCTTGGTTTGCCAGAATGACGCCTTCGAGGTAAGAACTCGCGACTTGCCGGTCCCCAGCGCTGCCCAAGATCTTGGCACGCATGTAGAAGGGGTCGACTATCACGATGTCCCGGGGTCTTGTCGCGAATGATCCGCATCTCCATACTCAGCGAAAATAGCCGAACGTAGGTGTAGTGCAGCGGATGAAGGTTCAACATAGCGTGGATGTCATCAAAACGCAGGACGATCGTATGCCCGATGGAGTTATCCACAAAGCCCTTGCCCTCTGGCACCTTGGCCGCGAAAACTGGGTATGCCACATCCTTCTCACTGAGACGCCGCTTCTCCAAAGAAAGAACACTGTCATCCAGACTCCGCATAGCACCGGTTGCAGCATTGAGCATATTTGTCGGTAGCATCGCCCTACCCGCCACATGCACCCTCCTCGAGATATCTTGCGGTGAAGGTGGCCCGTCCTGAGCACGGATCGTACTCGGTGTCGGCTGGCTCGCACCCTTCTTAGTCTTTCTTTTGCGTGCCTTCTTCTTCTTCTTCTGTAATGGGACCGAGTTCTGCTCACAGACCGCCTTCTTGAGTGTGTTGGGGCTGATAATATTTCGCACCTCGCCTATCTGAGGCTCGGTGAAGTCGGCAGCTGGAGGCGTCTCCTGAGAGCTGAACGCCAGACGGCGCCTGTTGCAACTTGGCTTCTCCGCGGTACCAGCTAGATCGCACATGTCTTTTGTTGGGTTTGGTTCTTGAGAAGGAGGCCCCATGAAGTCGCCATCGTACCCATGATCGGCAAAGTACTGATCGACGTTGCCAAATGTATCATCCTCGTCGTCGTCGTCGTTCTGATCCTGTGCCATATGCATGTTTGGATCCAGTGGCATAGGGATGTCCGGCATCGTTACGGCGGTCTTGCAATGGGGCCGACTTGGCGCCGGCACGACTGGCGGTGTTGTCTTTGGGGTGGTGTCCCCCGCCCCCAAACGAATCTGGCTCTTCGGCCAAAGCAGGGGCCAGCTCAGGCAGGCGCTGAGGGTCATCACGTCTTCCTCGTCGGCCCCGACGGGTCGAATCGGAGGTAACAAGTCGTCGCAGCCTGGCAGCACCCAAACCACTTGAACCCTAAACAAGTTGGGTGGCATCTGGGTACCGTGGAACAAGGGGTTGCCCGGTTGAACGATTTTGCCCTTGGCGACATCGACCAACTCGTTGTTCACGAAGTGGAGGAGAGTGCACGGAATGTCGGCGGCGCCCTGCGAAAACATGTAGGGCGTCAGGGATGCCCAGTCAAAGGCAAGGAGATGAAGTCCTCGGACGAGAGAGGCTTAATTAGTTACCGTGATGATGGCGTCGAGCTCGGCTAATGTCGACGCACCACCAATGGCGGGCGTGCAGTTGACGGAGGGGCCGCTTGCTGAAGAGGTGCCGGCCGGCGTACACCCGGGTGCATTAAGCTCCCGTGCCGGTATCGGAGACACCAATGCCACCTCCGCCGGAGGCACCAATGGCCCCACCATCGCATTATGCGAGTTGCTGGCCATGAAGCTAGGAATCGGGGGCGGCCCCTGTTGGCCGCCCGCAATCCACGCACTCAACCCCGAGATCAAGGTAGGCACAAGGGCGGTGATCGTCGCTCCGAGTCGTTGTTCCACTTGCTCTTGGACAATCTCCGGAATCCGCGCCACCTGTGCCTTGAGTTCTTGAACCTCTCGCGCCTGGCTTTCCGAGCTGGTCTTTTTCTCCTTCCGCACACCAGCGGTGTAGTATGACCCCCATTTTGTCGACAAGCCTTTGTCGGCCACACGACCAGCTGAGGTCGGCTTACTGAGCTTATCCTTGTTCTTCATTACATTCAACCCCCTATTTAGAGTGGTGTCCCAAGGGTTGCCCTTAGTCGACCCCGCGCTACTGCTTTCAGTCGCCTGCGGAAGGAATGCGAACCATTTAGAAATTCGGCTTCATTAATTAGAATGCAACCATATGGAGCTAATTACGCGGGGGTGTATTCCTTACCAGAACAAGCTCAAGCTGCCTGGTCTTCGGATCCGTGGTAAGCTCCTTTTTTTCGGGTCCTTCTTGTACCGGGCCCTGACAAAGTTCCTGGTCTGCTTGTCACCGTATTTATCGAAGAGGGGCGGTAGGCCTTGCTCGGCACGGTCCGCCTCCTCCTTGTCCCATATAGGCTCCGCCACTCTGTAACCGCCGGGACCGAGTGTGTGTTCCCCTATGTTCAGCTCCCGCATTTGTTTCCCACTCACTTGATTGGGAGCTTGCGGTGCTCGAGCAATTGATCTTGAAGTCATTGTAGTCATCTTCGGTGATCGAAGATTTTTCTCCTTGATCTTCTGATAACTCTCACCTTTCTCGATCATTCTCTTCACATTGCTTTTCCAAGTAGACAGGGCCTTGCTCATCTTCGTGAGGGCAGCATTGTTCACTTTATTCCCTTTGAGGCTTGTGTTTTGAAATTCAGCGAGGAAGTTGTATCGTTCGTGCAGCTTCGTGAAGAGGAGGTTGAGCAAATTCCCTCGGTCAGGATGCCTCAGGTTCTCGGTGTTGATTGAGACGGTGCTCCGGACAATGCACCCGAGCTGAAGTGAGTACCCCTTGACTATTCGTTCGGGCGCCGTTGGATTCCCGTTGGAGTCCACTTCAGTAACTTCCTCCTTGAGGGTGCGGAGCACGATCAGGCGCCGGTCCTTCCGTTGCCTCTTCGGTTGGCTGCCATCTGTGCGTGCGCCGCCATCATCAGTGGTGGCATCCTCGGCGGCACCATCAGTGGTGGCATCAGTGTGGTCATCCTCGGCGGCATCATCCGTGGTCTCAGGATCGGTGGGGAAGGCGGCGGCCTCATACAAGTGAGGTTGTTCCTCCATCTCTTGGGACAGCTCCCAGAATGCCTTGCCGCCCGAACCCCCGGCCTCATCGTTGTGGGCCATGTTTCTCTCTAAATAGAAACAAAGTTTGGTCAAAAAGTTGGTTATTGTCAAGGAACAAGATCATGGTCTCATCATTTAGGGTTTGTCGACACCGAGGCATCCTAAAATCTAAGCTTTTATCATTGAGGGTTTTTCGACGCCGAGGCACCCTAAAAGCCTAAAATTTCATCATTTCGGTTTTTATCGACACCGAGGCACCCTAAAAGCCATGCATTAGTCACAAGTACGCCGGGGCACTTGATCCTACTTAATTAACTACTAAGATACACCGGCCCATGCATTAGTCACAAGTACCCCATATGTCCTATTTTTAGCAAAGTCATGCTAAAATTCACGGAAAATTTCAGCATGACCTTTGCTGAAAATAGGACATATGGAGTACCCGAATTTGCCGGAACGGAAGTTAATCGACATTCCGTCAAAATCAAGGGCCTCTCGGGGTACCTGCAATATCATCACGACACGATGGTCGGAGACAAAACCTAGCAAACTAGCACCACAATGTGCCTCTACTTTCATATGGATGAAAAGGCCACAATGTGCCTCTACTAGCACCACAATCTTAGTTAACTTCTGGGGACATCAGAAAGTTAACATCCGCCTGATTATTATGAGGACTTCACTGCCACTGTTTACTCAAACTTAAGTTAGTAATTAAAAATATAAAATAGGATAACCCAGTGATAGGACTGTTGGTTGATGTCACAAAAAAGTTGCAAATCTCAACATGTTCTACAGTTGTTAAAATTATCTTACCGTATTTAGAACAAACTAACACCACAGAGTCTACCAATTTAGCTAGAAGCCATCATTCATTACAAATTTGAATATATGATATTCCAGAAAATAATCTGTCTACAAAATGAGATACATTCCGTTTGAACTACCAAAACTGTAACCAACGTTATTACCTAATTATGAAAAAAGTGCAGTACATATAAATTATTTCATCACTGAGAGGAGATAACCAAAAGTTTCCAAGCAATATGATTAAGAAAATGGGATTTAGGCATCCAAATGCCACAAAAGACCAAATCACATTTTTAAACCAAGTTACACAAAGAAAATGCACCTAAGCACCAAGAGGAACTGTTACAACTCCATAAGGTATATCCAAGTCACTGCTACTCATATTCAAAAAACCTAACTCCAATATAACCAGAAAGATTGTAAAACATTATATCTCCCTGCTGACACGAACTGAAAGCGTAACAAAAATACCTATTATTCTAGGAAGCTGCCTTGCTAGTGATTCGGTGTCGTCGCAACTGGATCCCTCCCACTCGACCTGCGATATTCTACAAGGAAAAAGTAGCAGCTCAGTCAACCACCATATAATTATACAAGGAAAAAATGCTACTTGGCACAAGTGTAAACGAGAAGCTTGAGGTAGCAGCAGATTGAAGTGATAAAGTGCAAAGGAGAAGCTTGATCTAGTAAACAATTTCTGAATGTTATAAAGTGGGGAAAGTAAAATAAAATTCATGACTAGTCATGGCACTAGAAAAGAGATGAGATTTCACAAAACCAGAGCCAAGCATAGTCCAGAATGTCAAATTTTCAGTTAGTTAATTATTACAGTCCTTTGCTAAAAGAGATGATCCGTCCAAGAAATTTAATACTAGATGCATGCAGTCTGTTGAGGATCTTTTAGTGAATGACTAACAACAAGTAGCTGAGCTTGCCCAAGAAAGATTAGATTCAGAAGTGCTGGCTGCTGCTAGTGAATGGAGTGACAGTTATACAGTGTCAATTGACAGTAAGTAGAGTGAGATGATCAAACGTTTGTGTTAATTGACAGTGGCTTGTCCTGGATATAACTCATTTTCTAGGTTTACCTTGGGTAGATAGCCCATGAATGCGGAACAGATACTTACATTCATGCCGTGAGATAAACTTATTTTCAGGTATAAACCATGGACAATTACCCGATGATACAGTGCATTTTTCTCCAGTGTATGTCCAGTGCATTTTTCTTCTTCTTTCGTTGAGTAGCATAAATTAGACCTATCATTGTGTAAGATGCAGGAGTACTTCTTATACTTTGTGGCATTGCCATACTTAGCCAAGAGTCCCCATTTCTTATATTCTGTGAGATGCAGTCATCTTTTACTCCAGTTCTTATAGTATTTTGGAGTACATTGCCTGTTATGCTGCTTGCAAGGTTAGCATAGGTTCAGAAATGGGGACTAAAAAACAGTGATTTAATTTTTCAAGTTTAAATTTGAATATCAACAGTAGTGATTTTACACCCAGTTCAACAGTGATTTTACCTCGATTTCAACGGTAATTTCAGCAGCAGAGTCGGTCTGTTAGCATGTTCAACAGTGATTTTACACCCAGTTCAACAGTGATTTTACCCAGTTCAACAGTTAGCATAGGTAATTTCAGCAACGGTAAAAAATCTTAACCCTAACAGCATAGTGGAGCGCGTCTGTTAGCATGTCTTCCCTTTCTTGTTAGCATGTCTCTCAAAAAGAGAAGCAATGGTTCCGATCCTCCTAATTCTTCAATAATTACATTCTATCAATCATAATGACATAGTTGAACAAATTATATGCAAAATTATGTGTATGAGTTCATCAGTTCATCTACTTGTGCACTACATCTAGTGAGAGAAGGAAGCCCGGTAAGGGGTTATTTTTTGGCACAAACAGAGATGTTCTAACTATTTTCAGTATCAAGGCATTGCAGTTTGAATCATCTTATCAGTGTCTCTACAAAAATAGCTCAGAATTATGATTCCATTTCCACATTGATCTTTGAGCAATATGGTGCATTGTTTTGCTTCAGGTGATCTGTCCCGGAGCAGCATCCGGACCAAAGCTTTGCAACCTTACAGCGGCGCGTGCACACACGCACGACGTGTTTCAAAGAGCTAAATCATGCTATTAGTTGGGCATATGCAGCAGGAACAACCAAACTTGAAGAAACTCATGCTAAAGAATTTAAAAGCTTCTGCAATACAAAGATGATAATTCACAATTCTTGCTAGTAAATGCATCAGATTTAGAATTCTTGTCATAAGCACAGATACATGTTTAGAATTCCATCATTGGAAAAAAGAGAGATGCAGGCTGGTGAAAACTTATCCTAGGAGGCAAACCCTCTTTGAGAACTTTGTGTTAAAAAATGCACAGTAAAAAGCACACTGTAGAGAGGGAGAGGGGGAGAGG